>NC_137204.1:18118419-18205919 GCF_960531495.2 Zeus faber
TTTATTATACAATTTCCTCTTTTGGCCACAGATATTCTGCATGAATATTGTTGGTGGTTATTCCTAGGTTCCAATCAGAGATACAAGTTCCATTCCCCTTGTCTTCGTTAACCTTCATTGAAATCTGAAGCCAGGTCGGGTGGAGGCCTCCTGCATCGCTTAGTACGGTGGCCCTGAGAGCTCGACATACTGCAACTTAAGAAAACACATGCAAATAGTCAAAACACAAAGTCATTATCAGCGAACACAACCCAATTAACAGAAAACACAAACATATTAACAGAAAACACAAGATCATTAACAGAAAACACAAGCACATTAACAGAAAACACAAGCGCATTAATAAAAAACACAAGAGCTTTAACAGAAAACACAACCGCATTAACAGACATCACAAACGCATTAACAGAAAGCACAACCGCATTAACAGAAAACACATCTGCATTAACAGAAAATGCAACCGCACTAATGAAAAACACAAGCACATTTACAGAAAACGCAAACTCATTGACAGAAAACACAACCGCATTAACAGAAAACACAAACACATTAACAAAAAACAAAAACTCATGAACAGAAAATCCAAGCGTTTTAACAGAAAACACAACCACATTAACTGAAAACACAAGCACATTTACAGAAAACAAAAACTCAGTAACAGAAATCACAACTGCATTGACAGAAAACACAACCGCATGAACAGAAAACACAACGCATTTACAGAAAACAAAAATGCATTAACAGAAAACAGGGGATGGTAGCTGAGGAGGTAGAGCTTGTCATCTAGTAATCTAAAGGTTGCTGGTTCCATCCAAGGCTCCTCCTGCTAGCATGCTGTAGTGTCCTTGAGCAAGAAACTTAACCCCTAATTGCTCCTGATGGCTGCGTCCGTCGGTGTTTGAATAATTGTAAGTCGCTTTGGATAAAAGCATCTGCTAAATGTAATGTAAGCTGTAATGTAAAACCCAAGCGCATTTACCAAAAAAACAAACTCATTTACAGAAAACGCAACCGCCTTAACAGAAAACAAAAACACACTAACAGAAAACACAAGTGCATGAACAGAGAAAACAACACTCCACAGCCCTGCCAGGTCGCAGCATACCAGAAACCACCAGGCACAAGCAGCCAGGACTCAAGCCCAGCCGGTGGAGGACCCACCCGGCTGCCCTCCGGGCGGGTGGAAAGACCCCAGTGCTCAATGTGTGCTGTTGGCAATTGCAGTTAAAATTGGAGAAGGTTCGGTGTGAAATGTATGTGTTCTAGGCTAACGTAAGTGGGATTCAAATTTTCAGGATGGACAAGAAGCACGTCGAGGCAGGAGTATGACGGGCAAGATTGCAGCAGCCCACCACATCCCCACCTACATAGCTCGCACCCCACCCGTCCCACAAGCCCTAGGCCTATTGTGTGGTGTATGTACTGAGTAGGAGTTTTGGCACTGGGAGAGATAGGCAAAGGGCAACCAGATCCAAGCAGGGGCGCAGCAGGCCACGGAGCAGCCACACGGACCCCCCCAGACCTGAACATACCATAGCAGACCCAACTCCCGTCCCCGGAGGCAACCAACCTACAGCGACCACCCACACCCACACCCCGTCCCCCCAGCGATGAGCGCCCCACGCACCAAGAGCGCCAGAGGACAGGTACCCAGGCAGCTTGGTGCGATGATCGGAGTCCGCCCGCGACCAAAGGAGACCACATCCTGAGCCACATGCCGAGCACACCCATCCAGGCTCAGGTCCCTGCCCGGGTCACAGGACCACACGGAATGCCTAACCAGCCCCGGCACAACGGGCTAACCCCCACTCCCCCACAGGACACAGAAGGACATGCAATCCCCACCACCCCGTAGGGCAGGCGACCCCAGCAGCACGCTGGCCATGACCTGAACCCGCAACCCGCATTTTCTTGGCAATTGTTCAAACGATCAAACGATCAAAATGGGTTGGTGGTGTTTAAGTGGTGGGTCAACTAAGGAGAGGTCACCAAGGAGACATACAGTCGGGGAGACTGGAAAGCTGTGACCGAGAAGGCTTGATAGCTTCTTGGTGATGTTGGTTCAAAATGTTTGGATAGGTGGGCAGAGCCAGATGGCATGAAAGTAGCTATCTTTGGTTTTAAGGGAACAGTGAGAGCAAGTCTTCATCTACAAAACCCATTTTGAACATTTTGTGCTGGGTTATATGAGTTCTCTGCAGGATGTTATATTGGATGAGTTGTATTTTTGCAATTGCGGGTCATGGAAAAGGTACACATAAGCTTCCACAAGTTGATATCGGTGGAACAGCAAGGTCGCTTTCCTATTCCATCGTAGGTTAAGATAAAGTGTCATCTTTTTTTAATAAAAGTTTGTATATTCTGGAAAAGGGATTTTTTTTAATTACCTATATGAGTAAGATGTTCAATCATCAGACGTGGTTGTAGGATGTTGTTTGTCAATTTGATTTTAACTTTAGAGACCGCTGTAGTTGAAGGAATTGAAGGAGGCTGTGGCCACCAAGATTATACTTTTGTGTTCAGGTTGGGAAGGATAAAGGCAAATTGTTTTCAAAAATGTGTTCCAGATGAGTAATTCCTTGTCTTTTCCAAGACCTGAAGATTATTGGTCTATTTTTAACCAGAAAATCCGGGTTGTGCCAGTTTGGGGTGGATTTGTTTAGAGACCGAGTGTGACCACTGAGTTTGTTGAATCTCCACCAAGCTGTCGTTGCAATGAATGGGCTTTTAAAGCAATTATATTTCCTTATTGATTCATTTAGAAATGGGAGATCAGATATTGATAACTCCTGACATTCTGTTTGTTCAATGTCTCGCCATCCAGAGCCCAATTGTTTCTATGGTTGTAACCATTTAATTATAAATTGAAGATGGTTCACTAAATAGTAGTATCTGAAGTTTGGGGCTGCTAGTCCTCCACAGTCTTTGTTTTTCTGTAGTGTTGCTAGTTTAATTCTCGAATTTATTGTATTCCCAATAGAATTTATTGATTATTGGTTTAATACTAGAGTATTAAACCAATGTACTGTTGGTGGGACTGGGGTCATTGAGAATGTATAGTTTATTTTTGGTAGTATATTCATTTTCCCTGCTGCTATCCTACCAATTAGTGAGATGGGTAGGTTGTTCCATCGAGTGAGGTCTTCTTTAATGGATTTGAGCAATGGAGTAAAGCTAAAGGAAAACAAATCTGAGAGATTGGGGGAGATATCAATTCCAAGGTATCTAATGTTGCCCGTTGTGATGGTTAAGGGAAGTTTCTGGGTTACAGCATTCCAGCCCCCCCCCCCCCCCACTGAGTGGTAAGGCTGTGGTTTTAGTCCAGTTTATTGAATAGTCTGAGATAGCTGAGAATCTCGATATAAGATTGAACACTTCCGGTAGGGATGATATTGGGTTCCGTAAGTACAACAAAATTCCGTCTGCACACAAACTGATTTTGTGAACAGAGTTTCCTGTTTGTGTGCCAACGATATTACTGTTTCAACGGATAGCCGCCGCGAAGAGTTCAATAAAGATGGCGAATAGTAAAAGGGGAGGGGACATCCTTGTCTTGTGCCGTGTTGTAGAGTGAAACACTGTGAAGTGTAACCCTTGGTGATGACAGGAGCAGATGGTGAGTTGTACAGGATTCTGATCTGTTGAATGAGTTGACTCTCCAAAGCCAAATTTGTTGAGGGTAGAAAAGAGATATGTCCAATTAACTCTGTCAAATGCTTTTCGGCATCCAAAAAGGCAATAACAATATTTAAGTTGTTCCTTTGAGATATGCTGATCAGACTCAATAAACGGTGCATATTGCTGGTTGAGTGTCTGCCCTTGACAAAGCCTGTTTGGTCTGGGTGAATTACGAATGAAATTACTTTTTAAATTCTGTTGGTTAGTGTTTTACTTATAATCTTTAATTAACAATTAATTAGGCTTATGGGTCTATAACTGGAGGTGGGGGGTGGTGGTTGACTTAGTCTCTGTAAACATTCTGATGAATAATGGGGATATAAGTGGCCAGAAACAGTTTATAGCATTCCACTGGGTAGCAGTCTGATCCAGGTGATTTATTGTTGGGCATAGAGAAGACAGCTTTCCTGAGTTTCTCTAGAGTCAGCGGTTTATCTAATGTGGTAGCCTGCTCTGTGGAAAGTTTAGGGAGGTCGATATCATCAAGCAATGAGTTAATGCTTGACATATTTGATTCATCATCTGAGTGATTTAGCTTATTATGAAAGTCTCCGAATATGTTATTGATGTCTTGCGGGGTGTATGTTATCCTAGCCTGTAGATCTACCTCCGTATTTTCTGTGAATGTGATGTGTTTCCTGTTAATGCAGTTGTGTTTTCTGTAAATGCGTCGTGTTCTTTATTAATGCGGTTGTGTTTTTTGTAATTTGCTGGTGTTTTCTCTATTTGCATGTGTTTTCTTTAGTTGCAGTGTGTTGAGCTCTCAGGGCTACCATAGTTAAGTCTTATGTTAAGACAAAAGATCTAAAAGGGTGGCACACATAGACACAGCGGCTCAGTGCTCCAGTGTATTAATGCAATGTATTTAAAGATTATTACTCATTCCAGCGATAAAACGTGTTGTACACAAGCCAGAAGCTGATGTGTGAAATATAAACAATAATCAAAACAAACTAATCAAACTACGTTAATAAACAAACAGACTTCAAATGCGAATAAAATGAAAAGTAAAAGGTTAAAAATGAAAGCAACAATTCACTTACCCATTGAAAGTTGAGAAATTTCACACTACATTACATATAGCAGACGCTTTTATCCAAAGCAACTTACAATTATTCAAACACCGACGGACGCAGCCATCAGGAGCAATTAGGGGTTAAGTGTCTTGCTCAAGGACACTACAGCATGCTAGCAGGAGGAGCCTGGGATCAAAACCAGCAGCCTTTAGATTACTAGACGACCAGCTCTACCTCCTGAGCTACCATCCCCATTAAACCCTTTAAACTACTACCCTTTATGCTACTGTAGGCGAGCGCATTGTGGACTGAATGGAGGCGGACCCTCGAGGAGTCCGAATAACGTAGTTTGACCAGTGGCCCTCACACCCACCATAGAAAAGTGCTTTGAAAGATTGGTTTTAAAGCACATCACAGCCACCCTTCCCGCCACCCTGGACCAGCACCAGTCCGCCTACAGAGCAAATAGATCCACAGAGGATGCCATCCAAACAGCTCTCCACGTTGCACTGACCCACCTTGAACAGAAGGGGACATACTGTATGTGAGGAGACTACAGCTCTGCATTCAACACTATTGTCCCCAGCAGGTTGGTCGCCAAACTGGGTCCCGGTTACTCCCTGTACATGTGGATCAAGGACATCCTATCCAACCGCCCCTTCGGAGAGTCAGACTGGGACCCCACCTGTCCCCAAGCTTGACCCTCAGCACCGGCACACCACAAGGCAGTGTGCTGAGTCCCCTCCTCCTATTCCATTTGTACATACTGTACGACTGCATCCCCACACACCCCTCAAACATAATCATTACATTTGACACAACAGTGGTGGGACTGATCTCAAACGGAGGGGGGGGGGGGGCTAGGCAGCCTACAGAGATGGAGTGCAACATGGCAGGATAGTGTACAGAAAAAAATCTATCACTGAACATAAAAAAACAAAGAACTCATCATAAACTTTGTTGAAGTGGAGAGGGTTTCCAGCTTCAAGTTTTGAGGAGCCCGTATCACAGAGGACCTCACATGGACAATCAACTCCACTGCTCTGGTCAAAGAGGCTCAACAGCGGCTCTACTTTCAAAGGACCCTTCGGGAAACCAACCTCTCTGTGAAGCTGCTTGTGTCCTTCCACCACTGCTCTATAGAGAGTGTACTTACATATTGTATTACAGTATGGCATGCCAACTGTTCACAGCGGGCCGGAAGAGCTCTCCAGAGAGTCATAAACACAGCCAACAAAATAATTGGACTTCCCCTGTCCTCACTGGAAGACACCTTCAGATCTGCCTCTGCAGAACCTGCAGCATTCTGAAGGATGCGACTCACCCCGATCATCACCCCTTCTCTCCCCTGCCATGTGGAAGGCGCTACAGGGTCTTTCTGTAAGTCCTGCACTTCCAGGCTCAAAAACAGCTTTTACCCCAGAGCCATCATTGAACTGAACTCTGCAAAACACGGTGCCCCTCCCACCACCCCCCAACATCATCAAAACTCTACACATCAAGACTGACAACTGAAATAGTATTTCCATACAACACATGTAGGGACATGCAATTACATCTGTAGATGTGCATACGTTTGTGTGTGGGGGTATGTGTGTGTGTGTGTGTGTGTGTGTGTGTGTGTGTGTGTGTGTGTGTGTGTGTGTGCATGTTTGAAATGTTAAATGAGCTGCTTTAAGAGCTGCACAGCACATGCAGTTGCACATTGTGCAATGAAAATAAGGGCATTTTATCCGATTCTATTCTATCCTAAAGCACAAGACAGTTTGTACCGTTTCCAAAACAAACGCATATCACAGAGATGTACTGTACTTAATATGAAATAGGAATTCCCTAACGGATAATAAAGGGGTCAGATAATGCAACGGCATCATCTGTATTACCAAACATTGACTACACTCTAATACACAGGAGCTCCACTCATATATCTTTAGTGGTGTAAGTGATTACCACGCACACACCATCACGCGTGCACATGCTGCAAGGTCAGCTATAGGCGAGGGTATTAAAAAAAAAACGTCTAAAGTTGCTTATTAGATCGGAGAGTTTTGTACACATCAGCAAGTTGGTCTCTCAGCCTCCAGCCTTTCCTTGGTACCACCACACAAGGTATATGTTGCAATGAAACAATGGAATTACCCCACGGCACTATACCACTATCCTTTTGACCACTCAAAATGTCAGAAACATGTAGAACTGTGCTTATTATTATGGCCTACTCATAGGGATGCAGGACTTGGGAACGGTTCCTCCGTAGCGAACAAATATTTTAAATGACTCGGGAGTCGGCAGCCACTCCGACGCTTTGACTCACAACCTGAAAATAATGAACTTTTTTCCCCACTGGAAGTCCTCCCTCTTTCCCCGAGCGTTAAACAGACTGAAACCAATGGACAAGGAGTCGGAGAATTGAACAACTCGTTTTACCGAGTGACTCGGCGAGAACCGAATCTCGAAAAAGGAACCTTTCACCGCTTCTAATGGTGGTGACTTTCAGCGTGAAACTTGTTCTGATGAACACAAAGCTGATAAGGTGAATTAATCATTTCCATTGTTTTCGGGGAATTGGAAAAATTCCCTCTGGCACAGTGGTTGAAAGACACTGATATGAGGTATTTATATATAAAACAGTATATAGCAATAGTCATCTTCAAGAGACCGACACAAAGAGTGTACTAACGTTGTCAGGGTACTAACGTTGTCACGCTTGTTGTCTCCTTGTTTGTTTATCTGTTTGATTTGGGATTTTATTTTATTTTTTTGTGCGTATCCGTGCAAAACCACCATGTCATATCACCGTCACCCCGGAGCCTCGTTGGCAAGGAGGCGCCGGCTCTCGGGTTCCTCTCAGGTGTCCTGGTGCCATGTCTCCCCGTGCAGGGTGTGTTTACCGATGCACACACTTTGTCTGTAATCCTAGAGCGGTGCCCACAGACCTCACACACTCACACACTCACACACTCACACACACCCACCCACACACACACTCACTCACAGGATGAGAGGGATGGCTCCTCACACAATTATCTGAAGGGCAAAATAAAAAGCCTTTTAGAACCAAGGAAATCTTTTTTGATAACGGGGAGAGCGGGATCATTTCTATTCGGCAATAACGAGGTCATTTGCACGATTTACACGGCGCGTGCATCCACAAATTGAATCTGTAATTATCGTGATCGCTCCTCATCCGCTGCCTGAGAGTGAGCGATATCAGATGAAGTGATTACAATCGAGCTCCTGATTGTGTTTGCTGTCGTCGCGACTAATAATGGCTCAGGCGGAATTAAGACGATAATAAACGGTTTATTGTTAAAACGGGCCAAATTCCGACCGGCGCACGCCGCGGCGATCAAAGGGCTGCGAGGCAGGCGGAAGCGCTTTGGGAATTTGGGCGTCCGCTCGTCCCGGCGGTCAAAGGTCACAAGCGCGCGCACTCCGGCGGCAGTCGTCTTGACTCCTAAAATCTCAGCTGCTCCTCAAAAAGGCGCGAACCAAAGCGGGATTTTCCGCGTCCCCCTCTTTGTCAAAGAGAGGCGGAAAAACAGGGCGCGAAGGAGTCGACCGCCGCACGCCGTCGCCTGCTCCCAAACCCAGCTGCACGGCCCCCGCCGCGCGTCATTGCCCGAGCGCATTTAAACAGGTTCTCGCAGCTGAATCCTTCAACTGATTCGAGTGTCGGACATGATGTGACGATTTTTTTCTTTCGTCCTCTTCTTCTTCTCCCGTCGGCGTCGTTGTTGCGCTTGTTCTCCAGCCCTCTCTCTCGCTCCGCGGGCGTCTGAGAGAGGCACACCGTCCGTATCCTTTTTCCAAGTCTTGGAACATCATCCGTCGCCGGAGAAAGGTTACGTTTGCCGGGTTTTAAATTACAGGCCGGGCCGTCTGCACATGATGAATATTGTAGTTGGGCAAGCGGCTGGAGATAAATCACAGGTCTGACCCGAACTATAGCCCTGGTTGTTACGGCTGCACGGAGTCGCATGTAGGTCAGGGTAATGAATTGTTCATGTTTTCACACATGTGTAATAACTTGGGATTTGTGCTGTAATTAAATGTATTCGACGGATACAAAATTCATGCAGACACACAAACGTACATTGAACATTGTTATTTAACCATAAATACGGAAAAGCCAGTTATAGACTCAGGTTTGGACGTTGTATGTACCTGGTTTGATCTATTTTTAACATAACATGAGTATGATCGTTTCGATTTCTTGACACATACACACACACACACACACACACACACACACACACACACACACACATAACAATAATAAGAAACTTCTTCAGAATTGACGTGTACACTCCTGCACTCCTCACAAAAAGGAGTCAAAGTCATGGTTTAAATCCTGCAGTTCAGTGCAGATTGGCCATATCTTCTATCTTCCCTTCAGGGGTTAGTACACCATTTTCCACCCCAGCACTTTCCATCCCAGCGTGTTATTATTGGGAAACGCAGCGCTCTGCTGCAGCTTCTCATCGTGCTGCATTACAATCTCATGGGGCAAAAAGAAAACATCGTAAGTCTCGTTTTTGAAAATATGAAGCTCTCAATATGTGTCGGGCTGGAAACAGGAAGTTGCACCGCTTCCCACTGGAAACTTGCTTCCAAATAAATGGTGACATTAATGTGGTAGAAAACATAAAAAAAAGGCAATTGAACTTTTATTTTTCCATTTTTTGACTTCAGACTTGGACTATTGACATGAATATATTCCATATATGTAATATGTAATATACAAAGTTTGCCTTTATGTGTGTACATGTTAATTCACGGAGAGATGCTTCGGTTCAGGTGCTAAGTTCTCGTGGTGCAGGCCCACTCAGTTGGGTTTAGTCAGCTCACATGGGAGCGTAACCAGGTCCCATAGCACCACGCCCCTCGCTTCCTCCTCTTCCTCAGCCCTGTGCAAGGTTGTCGTCGGGCAGATGAATGGGCTTCAGTTGGCCTCGAAAAAATATCTCCGGCTGTCTTCCTGTCACCAGCAAACAATATTCAGAGATTTTTTTTTCCCCATTCATTCATTTTTTTCTGCCAAACAAACCCTACAGTGGACTGGCCATTTTTTTTTTTTTTTTTTATGTCAACTCGAAGGACAAAAAAGAAACCACCACCACACCTTCCTTATCACGCTCCACTCCACCCGCGACATGTGGAGCGGTTTGTAGGGCTTTAATATTGCATAACGTTATGGAGAGAAGAGTCAACCCTAAACCACCTCACACATTAATACGTCTATATTTCTGACTCGGTGGTCAAGTCGATCAGACAACAGCACGGCCAGATGGTAAGGACCAGATGTATACTGGGATTTCAACATCATTAGCAAATAAAATAAAAGAGGAGGGGGTGAAAGAAATTCCTGTGTTTGGCTCAAAATCAACAAAGCAAATAGGAATGCCCCCGCCCCCGCCCCCGCCCCCGCCCCCGCCCTGGAGGGAGAGCGCGGGCGAGGCGGGGACAGGGTTGGGTTCATGTAATCACCACTGGTTTACGGAAAAAGATGGGTCGGCTTCATGAGCTCCCATGCCCAGATGCTGTTATGTAATAGCTTATTGAAAAATGAAAGCTCTGTTGTTAAGCGTTGGCTTCCAACCTCTGGGAGCAGCCAGACAGCTTTGGCCGCACAAATCCAGCCTGATGCCAATTGCCAATCGGAAGAAGCAAAGTCCCAACCATGCGGAGGATGGACCATTTGAAGGCTGCGGATAAATGACGACGCTGACTGTGACATGAGGCCCATTCGAGGGTTCAGCAGAGATTACAATGTACAGTATTATACCCTGGAAGGGATACAGGTTCATGTGTTTAGGCACATCGTATAGGGGAAGATTATATAATTCAGGACTATATAATGGCACTCAGGGTAAAATGATAATAAAAAAACCCAATAATAAATAAATAATGATAATAATAATAATAATAACAATAATAATAATTATAATTATTATTATTATCAATATTTACATGTATTCATCAATTACATCCGGTGGAAGTTTGATATTCTCGTCCATATCAATTCATGATTCAAGATTCAAGAGGTTATTATTATTATTATTATCATTAATGATTATTATAATAATAGTAGTAATAATAATAATAATAATAATAAATAATTAATAATAATAATAATAATAATAATAATAATAATAATAATAATTATTATTATTATTATTATTATTATTATCATCTTAATTATCATCTTATTATCTATTATCATCTATTATTATTATTATCATCGCTATGATATGAAGGACAAAATGGTGGGCACCCGAAATTAAATAAACCATTGTCCAAGGATGTAGAGCTGACGTCTTGTTTTTCCAGATTTATTTTGCTTTCCACCAGTGGAAAAAAAAAAAAGGCAACGTGTTAATTTCCTAAATATGCAATCTTAAGTAAGACTGATGTCCCGGCCGCACTCAGATCCCGCAACACTGAACTTTACACAAGCTCTTAAATCACACCCCTCCCCAGCAGAGCCTCTCCTCATCTCCCGTCCGGGCATATAAACGGCCTTAAGTACTTTATACAGCTTTCTATTCATCCTCCTTGAATTCTGCTTCCTTGCATTCTGCCTGGAGAACCTCGGTTGCTGAAAGTCAACCCGACATTGTTTCCCCTTGTCTCAACTTTATTCTTTTTCTCCCTCATTTTGAATTTTTCTTCCTCCTCTTCCTTGTCAGGAAAGAGGCGTTGTTCTTCTACTGGCTTTCTGAAAAAGTACAAGCGTCTATAATGTGTTTTTCTTGTTTGAATATTATACGAATGCTGCTCTTTTGGGCCTTCAATGTCTTGGTGCTGCTTGAGAAATTGCCTGTTGAGCTAATTTTCACTGCGGTTGTACGAGTGGACAGTCATTCCCTTTCTGTAGCCAGACCCTGCCAGGTGCCCCATCAAACCTAAGATCGTGCCCAAGAGTCCAGGAGGACTGTGGTGGTGTCCAAGAGGACTACGGTGGTCTCTAGGAGGATTACGGTGGTGTTCAGGAGGACTACCGTGGTGTTCAGGAGGACTACGGTGGTGTCCAGGGGGACTACGGTGGTGTTCGGGAGGACTACGATGGTGTCTAGGAGGACTGTGGTGGTGTCCAGGAGGACCAGGGTGATGTCTAGGAGGACTGTGGTGGTGTTCAGGAGGAGAACGGTGGTGTCCAGGGGGACTACGGTGGTGTTCGGGAGGACTACGGTGGTCTCTAAGAGGACTGTGGTGGTGATCAAGAGGAGGATGGTGGTATCCAGGAGGACAGTGGTGGTGTCTAGGAAGACTCTGGTGGTGTCCAGGAGGACCACGGTGGTGTCTAGGAGGACTGTGGTGGTGTCCAGGAGGACCACGGTGGTGTCTAGGAGGACAGTGGTGGTGTCCAGGAGGACCACGGTGGTGTCTAGGAGGACTGTGGTGGTGTCCAGGAGGACCAGGGTGATGTCTAGGAGGACTCTGGTGGTGTCCAGGAGGACCACGGTGGTGTATAGGAGGACAGTGGTGGTGTCCAGGAGGACCAGGGTGATGTCTAGGAGGACTCTGGTGGTGTCCAGGAGGACCACGGTGGTGTATAGGAGGACAGTGGTGGTGTACAGGGGGACAATGGTGGTGTCCAGGAGGTCTACAGTGGTCTCTAGGAGGACTGTGGTGGTGTTCAGTAGGGCTAAGGTGGTATCCAGGACTGCAGTGGTGTTCAGAAGGACTAGTGTGGTGTCCAGTAGGGCTACGGTGGTGTTCAGGAGGACCATGGTGGTGTCTAAGAGGACTGTGGCGGTGTCCAGGAGGACCATAGTGGTGTCCAGGAGGTGGTGTCTACATTTTTGTCTGATTCCTTACAGCTGTGTTGCATTTGTATCTGTGCTATGCACTGTGGAAAAAAAAAACAAAAAAAAAAAAAAAAGAAAATGTCTCAAAAAATTTAAAAAAAAAATAACAATAACATTAAAATATAATCAAATGTAAAAAATACATAAAAATAAATAAAAAACAAAAATTGCCAAATATTAACACATTTATAAAAATACAAAACAGAAATACTCAAATCTATAACAAAAATACATAATATTCTAAATGCGATTCTGTGCGCAGGATAAATTATTTTTATGGGTATATAGGGTGTATTCTATGTATTCACCAAGTTATTAAAGATTCTACAGTGTCATAACAGGGTAATTTCGACGGTCCCTTATTCAAAGCCCTTGAAGTGAATCCCTCGGTCCTGGAGCCTCCCGGTAGTGGACGTGGCACGGGTCCCAACTCAGGCTGACTGTCTGCTGGCAGAGCTCAGGTCCAGATCTATATCACGTCATTGAGTGAAACCGTAGCGGTGTCTCGAGCGTCACCGCGGGACACGGGTGACTCACAGCTCGCCCCGTCCTGTAACAGGAGAAGAGAAGGTGCCAGGCAGGATCCCTCCAACAAGGCGGTCACCGCGCCGCCGCGCCACCTCAGCGAGCCCATGACCCCCGCGCCCAAGAGGCCGCCGTTCTGACGACGGCCCCGGCCCCCGATCACTATGCGCCGACCGGATTAACCGGCTGTCTCTGGCTTTAAAGCCAAGCAGGGGCGGGGTGGGGGGCTGCTGGGGTGGGGGGGCTGCTGGGGTGGGGGGGGCTGCTGGGGTGGGGGGGGCTGCTGGGGTGCGGATCTGGTGACTGGTGACGTTCCCTTTTTTTTTTTTTTTTTTTTTGCTCCGGTGAGGCTATGTAGGTCACACCTTCCTTTCCCCGATTAAATATTCAGGATGGAGAGACCTGCTTCCTCCTCCAGACAAAGGGAGGTGAAGTAAACATTGTTTTGTTTTTTTTGGTTTGTTTTTTTTTTTTTTACTGACATTTCTGTCTTTGAATAAAAAAAAAAAAAGTCATGACACTTGAGTTCCGGGGTGACCTTTGAGGCATCTAAAAAAATTCAAGAATGATCCGTTGATCAATCGCGATATTCATGACACTCATTGATGTGCGCGGGGACGCATTGGAGCAAAAAAAAAAAAAAAAAAAAAGGCCCTGGACTTTTTTATTTACACAGATCAGCCCACCACAACCGGCCCGCGGATACTCCGCCCCACCGACGCACATGCACACACACCAGCCCTTGATACCACCATTTAGAAGCATAATGGATGGATACTCTAGTCTACTGTAACACTAAAACAGACCTATTTAAAGAGCAAGTGAAAGGTTTGTTGCCAGCAGGCCACCACAGGGAGGATACCATGATAGATTCGGGCAGTCAGTTGTTTCATGAATGTCTATGTTTGAACAGGCCGTACCATCTATTTCAACACAGGAAATGAGTCAGATAACGCCATTGCCATTTCGACCGCTTTGACCTTGAAACTTGTAGGACTTACTCTTCAGGGCAGGTCTATTAGCAATAAATAATTACAAACATCGGGTACAGACGCTACACATTTGTACTTCTAAAGTGCAGTGAAAGAATAAATCACATTTCAATAAACAAACAAACTCTAAATAATGTCTAAAATTGAACAAAAATTATAAAATAATATCATAATATTATAATATTATATAATAATATTATGTGCATTTTTTGACCTGCTGCTAAGGTACCCACCATTACTCCTGGCCTGGGTACTGCTGTGCTATAAACAATAAAATTATATTTAATTATATATATATATATATATACTGTATATACACACACAATTTATTTATTTATTTTTATATATCTGTACCAGTGCTAGGGTATTGCTGGTCCATAAATTATAAATAATATCTGTAAGTTGACATTTCGGACATAATACATCGGGGTTAATACTCCTGCTGGTGCCCCTGAGCAAGGTAGTGGCAAAAAGAGCAGGAGTTGCCCCCTGCGGGCAACCACTGGTCACCGAGGATGCGTAGGAGGTTTCAAATGCACAGGACTGCATTGTCTGCGAGTGCCCAGAAATGACAAATCAAAGAAACCGTCAATCTTAATGTGTCACTCAACCTGCTCCGGGACGCTCCACAGGAGCCGCAGCTGGTGTCGCCGTCGGAACAAAGCCTACCAAACAGGGGCGGCCTATTAAACCCGTCCGAGGAATCACAAAAGTTTTTGTTTTTTTTTTGTTTTTTTTTCGACCGAGACGGGAAAGGTGCTGAAAGTTCACCGGCTCCGTTTACCCAGGATGACCTCCGGAGGGGCCTCGGCCGACTCGGCTCCTTCGGCCGAATTAAAATCCAACGACTGGAGTGCCGGGGAATTAGTGCCATTGCTCGGCGCGCTCACGTTTTGAATTGACTTGTTTTCATACCGGCGGGGCTTATCTATTTTGTGCACATTTTTGTTACATGTGGAACGGGGCTGGCGGAAGGGCATGCGTGCTCAGTCAGCCTCTCCGGCGTGAAAGGGATTTGATTTTAAAGAAATAAAATACGCAATTGAACTCAAACGGGCTTTTAATCATGTTGTAACACACAATCAAAATGGAAATCCCTGCTGAGTGATACTTTTAGAAGCTGATAAGTATAAAGCATTTTGAGTCCTGCTGTTCCGTGTGTGTGCGCGTGCGTGTGTGTGTGTGTGTGTGTGAACTTAACTCGAGGCAGGTTGTCTCATTGTGCAGAGTGAGTGTGGAGAATATTTCCCATTGCATCGTCGCTACCAAACCACGATTTTGTACTTAAAGGTCAGCGGTCGCGTGCTGAGGCGGGATTCGGGTATCGAACAGATCCTTTGTTTACTTTCATTTTATTTGAGCAGTTACTGAAATACAACAACTCCAAAAACACTTTGGGATAAGCCTGTGTCCTTCTGGTGTTTCCAAATGAAGCAGCGGGGAAACTAGACAATTTCCCTGCAATACAAACAAAAACCACAACTCTAAGAAATTGGGTGTGGATATTTTGCAAAGGTATTTCTTATTTTCGGGAATCGGCGGCGAGCTCAACTGTCGTCTGAAAGGCAACGCATCCCCTTATTCCCTTTTCCTGACGACGAATCCACCCGGACGCTCTTGGCGTGAGGCTCCGGTTCCCGGAGCTCACACGGTCGGTAGAGTAGAAGTCAAAACTCGGAGTTCACTTCCTGTCCATGGTCTCTCCCCTGAGCCTCCCGACAACTGCAGAAATTGTGAGCGCCCCTCGTCCTAATCACCGGTACCGGTATTACCCCCACGCTTGTGTCATGGAAACATCTGGATCCTCAAACCAAAGTCAGTTGCGCATTCAGCAAATTGGCGCTTTCAGCCTTTTGTCAGGCTAAACGACTTATAGCAAATTGGAAGGGAACAATACTGGGGAGGATTACCCCGCACCTCTGTGCCACACGCAAATTATGGAAAAAGCTTTTTGGATGGGAATTGATCCATTTCAAGCGCAAATCCCTTGTTTTTCCCCAATTAGGTTTTTGTTTTTTTTTGGAAATCTGTAAACCAACAAATACAGATCCCCTGAATTATCATTTTATTTTTATTTCATGACAGTGGCTTACAGTTTGCTTCAAAAATGATGCCTTTGGTTTGCAGCAATACCCTTCCAAATAAGCCCATCCTCAGTTTCAGAGAATTTTATATTGATTCACAGAACGGTTCGAACAGTAATCTCAGACTCCCAATTTCCAACTGACTTTCCATTACACAGCAGGTCTAATCCTGCAATATTACTTTGGTTTTATAATTGTGTTTTCCAGGCCATAAACAAAGGACGAGGGAAGGGAAACACGCCAGACATTCACTTTTTAAACAGCTATTACATCATTTTCTTGGTAAAGGTCCCACAGAGTTCCCAAACGTAGGATTTCCATTTCGGAACGATTTAGCCTGTGCGTGTGTGGGACCATCGCACATCTGTATGTTTTATATGTGCGTGCATGCACATGTAAACAACAACAAAATACTACGGGCAGCGGTAATCTGATGAGCCCTCGGGCCACTCCTCTGCTGCCAGATCAGGGCTCAAATCAGGCCACACTGTCTGCCCTTTGACCTCCCAAAACCGCACAGCACGAGCCACGCCACCCTCTTTGACTTTTTTTTACTTCTTAAATGCCAGCAGCAGAACACTCAACGGTAAAATAAGATAACCTTGTGTCCATTTTGGCTTTAAAATACCACTAAGAGTTGGTGTTAATAGCTGATCATAATAGTTCTCGTGTTTTAATATATTAATAACCAGGATCGTTTTCCACCAAAAAATGCTGTTGTTCTTTTTCCGCCCTCAGCCTTAGTCTTTCTATATTTGTGTACTTCCGCCCATAGGTGGATGGCGCTATTTATAGCCACGGCAGTCCGAGCTCCGACTAAATTAATTCTTCCTTAATGCCCGGGCTATAAGAAGGTAAACAGATGGCTAATAAGGTCACGGCAGATGCACTTCTCACTTGCACAGATAAATCGCAGACGGACGCTCCGCTGTGCTGAGTCAGGACACTAGACTCAGGTAAATTGAATTAGGATGGATCGAGAGGGCTTCCTGTAAGAGTGGGAACAGTCGGAGCGCGGCTTCCTGGCTTTTCACCTGGAGACTCGACGTCAAATGTAATGAAATGCACCAAATTATTATTTCAAAATAAAATACTACTACTACTACTAAGTTGATGTGCATAAAAAAAACAATGATGCTTCAAATACCCCAGCCAGGATGATGGACATTGCATTGTATTTACTTTACTTTTCATTTTTTTTTTTTTTTTTTTGTATGCATTGTATTGACATTTACATTTAAACTACATCCAACATGCAAACTGAATTAGCTGTGGATATAAAGTAGGATCGCAACGTATGATCTCAATGATCCCACTCGCCTCGTCATTAATGCCTATTGAAACTAGTTTGCTTTTTTGTCTTTCACGACAGTGGCTTATAGTTTGTTTCAAAAACAGTCTTATTTTTGTTTGTTGCAATACCCTTCCAAATAAGCCCCTCTTCCCCAGTGCCGTGGTATTTTGTATTGATTCACGGGACTGTTCCAACTAATCTACTTCCTCTAATTTATAATCTCATTCCAAGTCTATACCGCTGTACGTGATTTACAAAGTCTCATGGCTCGTGTGAACCTGGGGAAGCAGGAGTGAAAATGCGTGATCTGCTCCATGGCTTTTTATTTTCCAAAAAAAAAAAAAGATAAAACCTGTTCACAGCAGGTATCTGTGCTATCTGACAGTAGGTAGCACCCCACAGAGAACAATAATTTTAGTTAGCTAACTAAAATTATTTTTTGACAATTTGACAGGAAGAAGATTTATCATAAGCAAGAACTTTATTTAAATTATGGATCAATCACAATCTATTTAAAAATGTATATGTGCCTGAAAGAAGAACCACATGAAGTTAGGAGTATGCAATACATCGCAAATTACTCACGGAGGCCAATAAATATTCAAAATATTATGGACATTCTGCGAGGCAAACTTGGGCACTGTTAGGGAACGCAGTAACATCTTCACAAATCAAGGAATCCCAAACCAGTGTTAATTAGCTTTATTTTACAAATCATTTGAATCATCGGAGCAGCTTAAATAGTTATATCCCAAAACGCACATACAGTACATGTACATAATATCATTATAACAGGCCATAGTGACATATCTTAAGAAAACACTGTACTTTAATGTCCCTGTTTTGTTTCTTCAAGCATCTATCACAACAGTTCACAGTTGAAAACAAAGAAAAAAACCAAAGCAAAGGTTATTGTTTATCGACATGTAAAAAAGTGCATAACGTACAAATAGACTTGGCAAATAAATATGTGCTCAGTGCATCATGTGCCTGGAGATACGTACATTCATCCAGCATCGCGTTTGCTCGCGAGTTCGGCTGTCAGTCGTCGGCGATGTCGATGTTGAGGGACAGCATGTAGTTGTCCATGTCGATGTAGGGACAGTTGTGGATGGAGTAGCGCAGCCGCTCGGCCAGCGCCGCCTGGCTGCTGTAGGGCGGGAGGCGCAGCAGGAAGAAGCAGGTCTGAGCCGTGGGGAGGCTGTTGACAGGCTGCGGGGTCCAGGGGAGTATTTTAGGTACGTGTATGATCACGCACGCACGCACACACGCCCACGAGACCATGCACACGCACGCACGCACGCGCGCACGCACGCACGCACGCACGCACACACACACACACGCGCGTAAGCCCCGTAAATAGTTTACAAATGCCTTCCAGTTCAAAGAGCAATAAGTGTGATACATCATCTGGAGGAACTGCGCTCCAGGTGACAATTTCTATTACAGCCACTGAAAACTTGGGAAAAGACACAGGGCTGCACAACTCCACTGAGGGTCCGAAAGTCAGAAATGAGCCTGATCTTTTATTTGCCATTTTCACAGCCTGGCCGTTCAGCTTGTTTTCTGTTTATCTGTGCTTGTCACAAACAACGACATATTACTGACAATGCGCTGACAATAACCGACTGCCGATGTTAGTCCTCACAACCCCTTCTACGGGCTGATGACGTTTATTTTCATCAACAACGTAAATACTGCAACTGCTGTGTCATTGCTCCACTCTCCTTCAAAGCTGATGTTTCATTTTAGAAATATACTGGGCAGTGTTTCCCACAGAATTAGATTCAATTTGTGGCGGTAGCTGACCGGGGGGGGAGAGGGAGTGACAGAGTGTGTCGCTGTTACGCACGGCCCTTTTTTTTTTATTCGTTCGTATAATGAGGAAACCTAAAATAAAAACAGAATGTTTTTGCTTCATTTTTAGAGGAACGGGCCACACGATCGCTCCCTCTCCAACGTCTCCGTTACGCATGGAGAGGGAGACGGGCGCTAATTGGGCCCTGATCAGTCCCTCAGAGGACACACTGAGGACCCAAAACGTGCTGGGGTTTTTGATCAACGATATCATATTATTTTTGAGGGCTTCAATGCATGATCAGAATGACCAATGAAAAGATCCGGGGCTATTTTTCATATTGTTATTATTTTTGTAAAAATATAATTATTTTTAGATCGGGGCTATTTTTTTTCCCCTAGATTTTTTTTTTTAACTAACCCTATTTGTCCTTTATTACTTAGGAGTTACCTAAGTAGGTCCTTAGTAAGGTCCCTTACCTTTACTTTTCACATGTGAACAAACAACAGTTTGAAGGATTCATTAAGAAATTACCAAAAAAATCGATTTTTCTTACCTTGTCGACCTTGATGATTTGGAACTTCTGTGCGTTGTCGGCCGGGTTGGAGGGCAGCCTGGACCTGCCGGAGACGAAGCGTAGGAACAGAACCCGCTCCTCGTTGGTGAACTCCTCCAGGCTCTGCCACAGCCAGGTGATGAGCTGGTGGGTTTCCGAGATGTCCCGGTAGCGCGCCACCTTCTTCAGCATCTCGACAGAGACCTCCGGGAGGCCGCAGACCAGCTGCTCCAGCTGCTGGGCTGTCAGCAGCGTGAGCAGGGGCACGGGGACAATGCTGCACATGCCCTCTCTTACTGCAACCGCCTAGTTAATAAGATATACAGTAGGTAAGATCATTCATCAATGTCATTAACGGGTATCAGGATCAGCTCATGTTGACTTAGGGCGTCCAGTTTGATAAATTCACCCACGCTCATTAGCGGTTAAGTGACTCAAACCTGTGAATCCATTTCGTGCAGTCTGTAATCCATGGCATTCTCCACATACTCGGTGCGGTTGGAGAACGTCAGAGATATGTTCTGTCCTCCAGGGACCACCGGCACCAACCGTCCGTCAGCGCTGTGAGCCACGAACGAGTCCAGCGGGATCATCTAGGACAGACAGGTCGGCGGTAGCAGCGGGTAGAGAGAGCGCCAACATGCAGACGTACGACCACACCCACACACTGGGCTCAGAGCCTCACCACAGGGAAGTTGTCCTCGGTGATCCCGCTGTTGTCGAGGTGGAGGATGCCCTGCAGGGAGCGGTAGGTGAGCAGGTCCACCTCTTCCAGGTCCTGCCCTCCGAGTGGGATGCAGCAGAGCTGTTTCCAAACCCAAGGCGCCAGGTGAAGGTCCAGCGGCTTTTTCGTGCGGATAGCCACCGCCATCAGGATCCCCAAGAAGCGGAGCTGAGCCATGTGCTCCTCCGAGACGGCCGCCGGGTTCAGGAGAAACCTGGCAGGGGACGCGGCCAATATGGAAGACGTCATTCAAGACATCCTTGTGTACATCTGAGGCGTACAATATTAAACAATCATTTTGAATTCAGCCTTCATCAAATAACAGATCATGTACCTGTCCGTGTTGCTGCCGACGTCACTAAAGCTATTGGGAGTATGGATGAGGAGATCCACCAGACCACTCTGTAGCTCCTTTTAAAAATAAGACCAAGAAACAGGGCTCCATGTTAACATGGAAGGAGAAAAACACGCCCGCCCGCCCACCCACCGCAATTGGGGTGCATTTTGCACACCTGTCTCCCTCTCTGACGGTACAGACTATGTGCAAGCTAGCGATGCACGCACCAGTGATGGGGTGCCTGCGATCGACGTGCCATAACAGTGTCTTTTTATGGTATTTTAGGTCACCTAATGGAACAAAACATGTGGATATGGAACGAAAACGTGCGTAATGGGGACACTTTCTCTGTGACTCTCTCCTCGATCAACCTCTCTCCATACGCTATGCACAGAAAACCCATATATACAACAAAGACATGCAAATGCACATAGACACATACGAAAGAAACCCATGGACGGTGCTTTCCCTTCTATGCTTATATTTCTATTCTCTGTGTTTCTCATCATACCTGGCACATTTCAGTGATGGTGTCATCAAACACTCCTCCCGCATCGTCGGCTCCCTCCCCGACAAGCTTAACTTTCCAGGCTCGTGATGGAAGTCGCAGCTCTTGCGGATTCACATCCACCACCTGCTTCGCGATTTGCACAAAAATGGGCTTGCTGGGCTGCCCGCTGTATTGGTTAAAGAGCAAAAAAATAAAAAATAAATTAATGTTTTGATAGAGCATGCCAAAGACTCCAGATTTCATACGTAAAGCAAACTCCCCCGTCTAATTACTGTGCATTATGCCGATCTGGTCTAGTGACCGGTTCCCAGAGGCGTGGTTACCTGGTGGAAAGCCTCTTGACAGTGATCAGCGGCCCGTAGGTTTTGCCGCGGATCATGGTTCTGCTGATAGTGCGCACCAGGGGGAAGGTGTTGACCTTAGGGGAGAGGAGGCCTCTGAGTTGGCCTCGAATGATGGCCGCTGTCCCTGAATTATAGCGGTTTGATACCTAAGAGACGAAAACATTTGTAAATTAGGGAAGAGAAGGGCCCGAGAATAAATGCCAAGGACACAATGGGGATGACATCTTGTAATAGAGAAAGCAACATTTTCATGCCCATTCCCAGGAGTTTGGAACTCAACCCTGAATGACGGTTCTGAATTCACGACGAGTTCAGAGTCAAACAGTGAAGTGCGATTGTTACCTGGTTCTTAGGGTTTAAGTTGAGCAGCCTCCACGACCTGTACATGAGATCGGAGAAGTGATGGAGCACCTTGAGGCGCACGCCCAGAACTTCGGGTCTGAGATCCTTCAGGGTGTTGTACTGGGGGGGGATCGCCAGAGGCAGGTCTACTGGCGCACCGTCATGTTGACCTGGGGTAAAAACACGGAATCAAGAAAAACAAACGAAAGAAACGGTGAGCGTTAGAGAAATGTGTCAGAGAAAATCAAGCAATCACAAGCAAGTTCCAGCAGACAGCAGCGGGCGACAGATGAAGGTTGCTGTGCAACAGTGTGACTCGTCATTTTCTTGCTCGCTGCCACATTCACCCTCCCAAGACCCACGCGCCTCACTAACCTTCATCATTAACCCACATTGAATGCAAACTCAGACGGAGCCGGGCCACAGCCTAACTGAACCCCGACCAGCCAACCAAACTCCCATTTAAATATTGAAAAACCACAACATTCACATTAAAACGGAGAAAGATGTTGAAGTAGCATCAATTAGGACTCCCAAGTTATTGCTTGGTATTAGGGCTGTGCGACGATCTGATGCGTATCTAGATACATGGGCTATGATAGGATGCAAGGACGAAACATTTTATTACGGAACGATTCCATGCAATCTGATACAGTTCTTAACATTTGTTTAATGTAGACATTCATTTTCCATTATAAATTAAAATAGGCCAAATTCAAATTCAATATCTCACAATATCTATTTTGTATTTTTGGCAATTTGTATACATACAAATAATTTATATTGTATAGATATTAAAGATATATATGACATTTTAATTCTATTAATTTTTATTTTTATCCTATTTAATTGTATTATTCTTTTTATTCTTGCTTCCGGACGGTTAAGCTTTTTGTTTTTTAATGCTTATGGTCTGTACTGAAGTGCCCCAAACCTCACCATAATAAATTGCTAAGTACATGTAAATGTCCCTGGCGAAAATAAACAAATTCTGATTCTAAAAGTGGCATTTCCTACCTTCAGCTAGATATATTTCATAAAAGACCAGGGAATCCCAAGTATTGTTGTTACTTTATGGCATTTAGATATAATAATGTCTAATATATGACAGAAACTGGTGTTTTAGGTCTCAAGTAGGCCAAGGTCACTTTTCAGTTGTTTACAGATTATGAAAGTGCAGATTGTAAACTTTCAATTGATGTGTCATACATTGAAATCTGAAAATATTTGAAGAACACATGTTTCCTTGAATGTTGGAACACCTAAACTCCCCTGGCAGAGACAATGCCCCTCAAAGATCCTCAAGTTTTTCACACTTAAGAGGCAGGTAATGGGTGGGAACGATAGCTGGTTAACTCCACCCCCAACCACTCCCCCGCGAGACCACCTGTCATTGTCAGCGGGTTAAAGCATGAAGAATATAAAAACATAACATATGAAAATAATATCTGATACTACTAATACTGTGTGTGTGTGTGCATGTGTGCGTATGTGTGTGTGTGTGTGTGTGTGTGTGGCGAGACAGAGTCAGAGAGAGAGAGAGAAGAGAGAGAGAGAGAGAGAGCGAGGAAGAGGGAGCGAGCGAGCGGGCGAGGGAGACGTGTTGGGTTGTCGGTTCAATGGCGTGAAAGTGACATGACTGCAACATTAGATCAGAGAGTCTTAGAGGACGCAGCAGCTTGGTTTATACTAAAGTAGAATTTGCAGCAGAGCTTCAGTCGACCGAGTCCTAACTTTAGAATCGGGCTATGGACCGGTTCATGGTACATTTAGATCGATCCCGGGCTCCCTTATCGATGTAGTCGCATCATTAACATACAAACCTGGTTTCCAATTCGTATCGGTGAATCGTTACACACCTACTTGGTGTGACACATATCATTTATTGCGGTTCAAATCTCTAAAATATCCACGACAAAACAAACTGTCCAATGGTTTCTATCAGGACGGTAAATACAATTTGTGGAGCCGGTACCTGTTTTTTCGGAGCCTGCCGCAGGGGAGGTCCACGCTGCGCTGGTGCAGCGGCCGGCGGAAATCTGCCTGATGTTCTTTCCCTGAAGGACTGTTACTAGCGTGGGCTCCCGAACCACGTCTGTGTGACCTAGACCAAGCTGGACACGTACACACACACACACACACACACACACACACACACACACACACACACACACACACACACACACACACACACACACACACACACACACACACACACACACACACACACACACACACACAAATGTTAGAAAGGCACCACAACCTAGTCCAAATTCCCTATCAAACTCCCGTGGTTCAAAAATCATTTTACAGGACATCCGCCAGCCGCTCATGTTTTCATATGAAAGACCCTGTCCACTCACAAAGTTATTATTTCTGCTGATGTAGAAACTGGAGACTGGGTGTGAACACACTTGTTTGTTTGGCTTCTTCCCCGACTGACTCGCAGCGTAGCTCCGGCCAAAACTCCTGCATCAGTTACAACTTGATGGACCGTTGCCAGAGACGCACATTTAAATTGTATAAATACATATAATATTGTATGACATTATGTAAATATTCATTCTCAATGAATATTGGTGAAAAAACTAAATGTTGTTGCACATTGAAAAAATACTTTTTCCAGGGGAACATTTAGGGAAATTGTGTCGTCTTCCATGAGTGGAAAACAATATTACTGAAAACCAGGTTTTCCTGGAATTCAGTGAACTATGTACATCCATCGCTCTCTTCTCACTCATAGATTTTCTTTCATATCCAACTACATTTTACAATTTATAGGCAGACTACTATTGCTTGGATGCAAGTCTAGTAAATGGCCAACTAAAATAAATGCTCACCAATGTATTATTGGTGAGCATTCAATATCCACATAAATGATTAAAATACGGTGGTCCATTGACTGACGAGTTTAATTTGTTCTGTGACAGAGCTCGTAATTCAATCTGCTCGTATAGCAAATCAATTTTCCCCATTGAAATTAATTGAAATGCCATTAATCCGTTTCAGCCCCCAAAAAACCACCCCAATTTTTTTTTGTTACGTGTTTTTAAATAAGAAAAATGTATTTATAAATAACAAATATTGTATAAAAACATAATAAAACACAATAAAAGAGAATGTGTAGATCATTTTTGCCTTCTCCCAGATGATACCCTCCGTCATGCTGTCTCCTGCGAGCTGCTTCTCCGTCAAACACACTAACAGCAGATTCTCCATCTTTTCATGGACAGCGGTCCGCAGCTTAGACATTATTTTATTTTATTTAAACACCCTTGGCTGGCGTAATACACTTTATCGTCTCCTTCTGCTTCAGAATGGTACATATGGTAGAAGTACTACGCTCGTAGTGCCTCGCCAATTCCATCACACGCACACCTCGCTCATGTTTTTCTATTATTTTGCGCTTTAAGTCAATGGACATCATCCGCTTCTTCTTCTCACCACTTACTTTTTTCGGACTCATGGTTGGAAAAAAAAAATTGGCAAAATAACTGCACAAAAAGCACAAAACGCGAGCACAAAACACAAAAGCGATGCTTCCACGCTCAGGTAACCACGTGAAATGAAGGAGTGAGACGCGGGACGCTGTCCGGATTCGCTCGCCACGCCCACCAGCGGCGGCACCTGAAGCTCGCTCCTCGTAACTCACATTTATGCTCGCGAATCAATACAAAAAAATCAACGGAACGACGGCTCATAACTCAGAAAACTCGTATGTTAGTGCGCTCGGAACTCAAGGTACCACTGTACAACATCAATGTCTTTATTGAAACCAATAAAAAAAAAAATAACTTCCTTTCTACCACAAAGAAAGATTACATCTTGAAATGGACTTAAAGCCTAATCAGACTCTGTGCCTCACTTCCTATCTTTCCGTGATGATGTCAAAACAAGATGTGGTTCGAGCCGAGATTTAGTGTCACCTTTTTGAAACTTGCGATGTGATTTACTTTATTTCCCCTTACCTGCCCCTCCCTGTTGCAGCCCCAGGCGTACACTTCTCCCGTGGAGGACAACGCCAGGACGTGTTCACAGCCCACGGCGATGTCCTCAATGAAGTGCCCCTCCAGGCCGGGCACGGCTTGGGGGCGGGAGCCGTTTACCAACATAGAGTTGGGCAGACCCAGCAGACGCTCTGACAGATGGAACAGAAGTGACAGATTAGAGCAGGAAACTGGAAAATAGATCCCAGTTTCCAGGTAACATAATCCTTGGTGGTTTCCGTGACACATTACTTGAATAAATATAAAAAGGATTATTTTCCTACTAGCGCCCGAATGTTTTTAATCATATTGACAATATACTGTAAATGAATCGTAAAACCAGCATATCAATTCAAAATAGGCAAAATGGCTGAAACGATACATACACACACAAATAATCTATTACAGTACCTTGTCCAAAGGTGTAAACCTGTCCATCAGTGGCCAACACCACGGAAAACTGAGATCCACAGGAGACCTTCTTAATTCCCTTATTGCACAGCAACTCTACTCTCTGAATATGTGAGAAAAATCAAAATATGTCCATGAAGCAACAAATTCACAAACGGCAGAGCAGGTGTTTTATATTCTACCATATGAAATGATCATTATGAGGACTATCGTGGAGCTATTTAAAAATTAAACCGAAGGGACAGCCCCACCTCTGACTGAACACGGATCATTGACATTTCTGCACAGGGAGCACTTTCTGTTCTCTTACCATTGAAAGAAAAGGGGAGAATGAGCAAAAAAAAAAAATAATTCCTCATATTCTGGCTCATTGTTGGTGACTCAAAAACTAATTCAAACCAATCAGATGAAACAATTTTAATAGAAATGCATATCACAAGTTGGAAAGTGATACTGATATGATAGCTCACATTGAGCCACAACTCATTGGATCTATTTTTTATTATGAAAATGATCTCACCGTGTAGAGGAAAACATTAGTGGCACATTATGGATACTCTATTTCCATATTTATTTTAAATGAATAGTCTACGGGTGTTGTTGGACGAGTGCCTGCTGCCCATAAAGGGTTCTAGCGCGATGGGAGCATAGGGTCTTGTGACAATACTTCCTCACTTCTAAAACCTAAACGTTTTCATGCTTGTGATCAGTCTAGATCTTGTCTTTTTTCCTGCTGTCATCCTGTAAAAGAATGGAGAAAGAAGTGACCGTGACCGGTGCTTTATTGATGCAGTGCAGGGCTCACAAATGTGGATTTAAAGGCATATTCCCTTTAATAACGACTGAACATCTCTAATCATTTGGCGGCCATGTTGAATTATATATTGTTGGCACAACTAACCACTGTGTATCACTATAGAGACTTATTCCCTTTCATGTAATTTAGGTTAAAAAAATAAGCATTTTTTGCCCATTGGTGATACTTCAGCATGAAAAGGGTTTCATCTCTTCTCACTTACTTTAGGATGCCATTTTGAGCTGGAAACTGTCCCCAGTTTGCCGCAATCTCCATCTCCAAAGGCCCATACAGTCATGCCGTCGTACGATAGCACCAGAGTGTGGTTGAGCCCGCATGACACCTGGACAGACATGTTTGATTCACTTTTATTTTTGCCGTGCCTCAGGTGAATTGGCGTTAGGATCGAGAGCAATTATATCCCGGTCCACGTCTGACCTGTCCTACGTGATACCCGTCCAGCTCCGCCACCGTCTCAGGAATCATCTTGTTGGACGTCAACCTTCGACCCAGGCGGCCGGAGTCTGGACTGCCAAAGGTGTAGAGCTTCCCGTCCGCGGTCACCACAGCCGAATGCCTGAACCCACAAGAAACCTGGTAGAAGAACGACGAAGACCATGCATTAGCTTCTTTTACCCACATAGGGAGTCGGTAATGATCAAATTACAGAACTACTGACATTAGGAAAGAGAAGAAATTCAGTGTTATACTTAGAAAAATACAGGATACCTTGCTGATCCTTGGGGCATTTTCGTATTAGAATTATTTTTACACTGCTCACCAGCTACTTCCCTGCCTCATCAGTTCAATTTCTTCATCTTTAGAATATCGGCGTTTAAAATAGGTAACTTTCCTTAATTCAAAAAAATAACCCTAACCCTAACTTTTTTTTTTACCTGAACCACCACTTGTCCTTGAAGGGCCTCTATTTGTTTGGGTCTCCTCTGTCCCTCATTGTTGCCATGGCCCAACTTGCCAAAGTCTCCATCTCCCCAGCTAAACACCTCTCCGGTATCAGTCAGGGCTAGAGTGTGGCCGTCTGATGCACCAGATGTTACCAGCTGTGTCACCACATAACCTGCAAACAGTTTGTCATATGAATTGGAAAGAGGGAAAAGAGAAAACATTGACGGGAAAAAAACATAATCCACCCCAAATGGAACTGCCGCCTGCTATTATGAGAATTATTACCTTGAAGACCTGAAATGATGGTAGGGGTGTGAAGATCATCGGAGTTACCCTGAGTCAGTCGGCCATATTGGCCTTCCCCCACAGCCAATACTGTCCCATTGGTCTGCAGGAGGAATGTGCAGTACAGACCACACGCAACCTGGGCAACGATAGAAAGAGAAGAAATCCAAACAGTCAACAAAATGTTTAACTTCGAAAACACGGGACACCGACTGATGAAATACCTGTTGTGTATGGGTCAAAGCGGGTGCAAGAGTGGGAATCATCAGGGTGGTTTGAGACACGGTCAACTGTCCATAGCGCCCATTTCCCCACATGTAGACCTCACTCTTCTCGCCTTGTTGCCAGTCCTAAAAATCAAAAGCACAAAAAAAAAAAAAACATGAAAAAAAGAACAAAAGTCCCACATTATAAAGACATTAAAAATTTGTTACACAATAATTATTTATTATGACTATAAATATAATGTTGTCTGTGGTACGAGATTGCTAGTTATCTGAAAGAACACCAAGATAGAGCTGGTGACATTTGACTGGTAAAGCCTGTATTCTATACCCTTGATTCAGAAAATGTCATCATTTCATTTCTATGAAACAGTAGAATATTAATATTAATATTAATATTAATAACTGTCTTGATATAAATAGCTCAAGAAGTTGTCTCGAGCAGAAGAAAAAAAATTTGATAAGAAGGATTCAAAAAATAAATGGCACTTCTTTATTGCAGGTGTGGGATGGTTTGTGGCCTTCTCACTCAGGTTCACTGTCCACGGAACACGCCTCCGGAATTCCATGTGCACATCGTGTGTCATGGATGCCTGTTGCTCTCACCATGAACAAGCAGTTTTCTCTCGCAGAGATGTAAAGTCCTCTTGCTCAGTTTGACGTGAACAACTACAGTCTTGTTGTAAGCTTTTCATTCTCTTTTGTGAGGTACTTTCTTTTGCCAAGGGCTCAGTGGGTAGGAGTGCAAAAGTACAGTATAAACTGACTTTTCTTCCATCTCAAACCGACTTTCTATCCAATAATCGAGAAAGTCGTGCTCAACTTGACATCTTTACACCCTCCCAATGATAATCATTGTTTTTTATTCCGTACAATGCAAAGCAGACTGTTTTTTTATTGTGATCCCTACAGACTACACCCTACATCTTAAATCAACTTTATATCTTCGGCTTCGTTGCAGCAGCCGATCCATCAGAGATGAAGAGAATAAAAATCAAGTATTTGCTAGTTTTGCTCCCACCGTACAAAGAAAACACAATAATTTCAACCGCTGGTTATTTTTATATCTGACAACATTGGGTCGGTCACGATGACACCTAAACACCAGGACACATGAGTGAACCTTTTACTTGGGTGAACACACATTACTAAACAGATTGTCTGAAGTGTGCGGCGTGGCTCATCTGTTCTCTCTGTGCTCATTCATAGAATACAGTCATGAACCTGATTCACTGTAAAACAAAACTGCCTGTTAACTAGGGATGTTAATAATTAACCGTTTGACCCTTAACCGACAATAAGAATATTGACCGATAGATACTATCAGCTAAACAGTTAAAAAATATATTATTAAAGAAAAGTAATTAAAAAATATATGTTTATTGCATAGTAAATTAAAATTAAGTTACACAATCTATTTCTTAAATACAACTCATGGCGGCGAAACGTGTAACTTGGGTTGTGACGATAACCGCTGTCATTTGCCATCACCGCGGGGTTGAGCTCATTACCGTCATCACCGCAGATAAAAATTATATTATAAATATATATATAGTATTAAATTTTTTGCTGGCGAAAGTTACAGGAGTGATATAAAATATAAACACATTCGTCATTGTTTAGTTCCCTGTTGGAGGAACGGGGCACGAAAATGCACAACATGCAACCCCATTCTCATGAAAATATAACTAAAAACAGTAAAAACACACTGTTTACAGTTATGTGTATAAAAATATCTTCATGATTCCCTAATGTATAATTATAATTTGTAAAGTCCAATAAAAAGCCACTTTTTTTTTTTATATTTCAATATTTTAATATTCAAATATAAATATTTTTTGTCAGATAATGGTAATGATCGGTTAACGAGGGTTGGCCATCGGTCAGAAAAAAAAAAGATCGAAATTAGCATCCCTACTATTTACCAACTGGTCTGGACTCCACAAAGGGTCAAAGATCTTGAATCAGGAGTAGGTTTACACTAGAGGACAATTGGACCCCCTTTTGGCATGACAGAATCCAGACAGATTGTTTGGCTTTGTTGCCTATAATGAGGGGCTCTACAGGGATATTCATGTGGTGTGGCCACTGCCTGTGCTTGCCCGGTGACAGTGTCCTTGCCTGGAACGATAGAACCTAAAAACCATCCCACACTTTGAACATCATCACCCCATGCTGCCAGGCAGCAGCAGGTGCAAAGGTGAAGGACGTACACAACAGGCTGAAACTGTTCAAGGCCATAAGCTTTTTTAATGGCATGTGATTAATAAACATAATATTCCAGTGTCAAAAAAATATAACTAAACAACAACCAAAAATGAAGGCAGAAAAAGGAGTGACTAAAATGCCATGTCTGCATAAATCGTAAATAACAGTGTATTTATTATATGAATGTAGTTGGCTTACCTCTGGTCTGGTGGTGGCCCATGATATAAGTTGTTCATCCATCCGAAGGCTCCACCTACTATTGTCCTAGAAGATACATTTTTCAAAATGTCTATTGTCAATTTTAGTTAGTATACTTTAGTTATTTAATCCTTTCAAAATCAGTTTTTCGCCATTTTCTAAAAGCTGCAATTTCACATAGTACTCACCAAGGCCAAGGCCATCTCCGCGGTGCCTGGTCCCTGGAACTCTGGGACATTAAAGGACTCTGGGAAGGTGGTGCACCTGGCAATAGCCTCTGCGCTACGCACGGTGGTGGCATAAGTAGCTAGCCAGCTCCATTCCGGAGGGCAAAGGCTTTCAGTGGTAGCATGATGTGGCGGGCAAGGGGTATTGCACAAGTGTTTTTCAATAGAGAGCCCAACAGTCAAGGAGGCCAAGCTCTGAAGAAAGGCACTATGGACCAGCTGGTCCCCAGCTGCCACATAATTCTGCAGAAAGAAAAGGCGGGCAAAACGTGTGACAACACATGGAAATATTTGTATTGAGGCAGGTTGATTTTGAAACATAATAGAAAGCAACACAATAACATTATGCTGCATTTATTGCTAAAACCTCTCAACTTTGAAAGCCTATGGAAAACAAAATAGAAATCTGTGTTATATTAGTTCAAAGGTCACTAGTTCTACATTTTGTTTGTGGCATTAGTGTCTGTCCCATGGATATACATATCTGGCAACTCTAGGATTTTTACATTAACCTATGTGAAAACATATTACCTGTGTATTTACACCATCGGTAAAATGGAAAAACAGAAGTGACTTTAGGGCCTCCATCAGTCATACCGTACAAACATCTTGAGAGACAATGTCCCTGCAACAATAACCTGCTCATAGACGTATTGCTCCCCAAGCAGTACAGTCAGCCTCTCCAGGAAAGCAACCATGCAGGCGGACTGATTCAGACCCTGGATGCCATGACTTCTAAGCACCATCCGACTGGAGGCCAGCACGTGGTTTTCACTGATCCAAGTCGGGCTGCAGCAGATTAACAGAACATCCTGGGGGAAGATGATCAAAACAGAAGTTAAAAAATGAGAAAGTCAAGGTGAATTGGGCTTAAGAAAATGCGACATTACAAAGAGGGCTGGGATGAGTGATACTACTTTCAGGTCAAGGTAGGGCTGGATATTTCAATATAATATTGATATCATGATATGAGACTAGATATCACCTGGGATTTTGAACATTTCTGAAGTTCATAGATTGTTCTGAACAATGCCTCTACCTACATGATCATAATATCCACATTACTTATGATTGATGATGATGATGAATTACCTTTGATTTCCCTGAGCAGACGGCAACCCCGACATTTGGAATCCAAGTAGTACTGACCACAGAACCCAGCCCTGGGACTGTTTGTAAGACCGAACCATCCTAAAAGAGCAACATTCCCATGAATGACTAAATACTTTCATAAACCTCATTATAATCCTCACGCTGACTCAACCAATACAGGCGATTTCTCACCTGTAGGGACCAGATGTTCAGCAATCCATCGATTCCCCCCGACGCCACGGCCATGCCGCCGGGGCAAAATGACAGTGATGTCACAGCCCTGATGTGTCCGTTGAGTGTAGACACACATCTTAAACTGTCAAGCTAGGGGAGATGCCAGTAAGAATTTTGTTTACGAAATGTATTGCACATAGTCACAACAATTTAAAATCATTGGTTTGAAGTATAATAGCTGTAGGTTCATGCTGGAAAAAGTGTTGGTGGAAGCAAAAAGACATCTCAACTGACCTTGACACCAGCACTGTCTTTCTGACAGGACGTTTTGCTCAATATTTTGGGTAATGACACATTGGTGCCTCCCTGTGGTAAAGTCCATACATGCACAACCCCATTCTCACTACCCCTAAAAACAAAACAACATACTGTAATGTGTATAATGTTTCATTGCAATCAAAGTTTTCCAATGACTTCAGAAAAATGTTAAATAAAAGCAAAGCTGCTGCAAAGGAGAGCAGAAAACAAAGCAACACAAAGCTGAGGGCAGTGATGGAGGCTTAGGTTTAAATAAGGGGAGTCGTGTACAAAGCATTATTTTCTGTAAGCCTGGTTAACTTTGCATATCAAGCCGGTTAATTCATCCTGTTCACCATCTAGCCTGACTGGGAGAAGACTTAGGGGTGAATTCACAAAGGGTTAGGGGGGGCTAGGGGTCGGCACCGCTGCCTTTATTTTTGTCCACGCAATTACTACCAGGTCTCTACAGACGGTAAAAGTATCACTCTAACTGCGTGTGGCTATTAGCGCCGGCGTTTGTGAATTGGACGCAAATTGGATTTGCGGCGAGGCTCGTATGCAAAGATTTGCACGGACGCTTGCTTTTTCTGTTATTTTCGCCGGTTCAGCGGCTGCAAAGCTGCGCAATCCTTTTGTGGATTCGCCTCTTAATGCGGTAAATCAGACATTGTTTTGCCTGACTGCCCTCTGTTTTGGCAATGACGAGTGTTGTTTGTTTGGTAGAGAAACAATTTAAGTTTGCAGGTTGCTTTCAGGTTTGTTTTTTTTAGGAGGAAACTGAGAAAAGACACAAATACAAATACATTACAATAAGGTCATACATACAGTATATGGATCAATGAACATTCGAGACCTATGCGTGCACATAAGGAATACATGTACGTACTCATATATACATATGAACATAGATACATAAACCTTTGAGGTGTATCTTCCACCATCACCCTCCCTCTCTGCTTTACAATCGTACCACTACCACTGTTCTAGTTTTCTGTTTGCAAATCTTATAAAACATGGCAAGACAAACTAATAAATAAATAAAACATTTATGCTTGGAATATACAGTATAACGTAGGTTCCTGATTTCAACATACAGTAACTTACTATTTAGGTGTAAAAGTGTCTGTAATAGAAAGCTTACCTTTTCAATGCATATGTTTGACATTATGAAAGAATAATATAATCTGTTTTATTTTATATATATGTTGGTGAGTATGTGCCTGCACCTCATTTGAAAACAACTCATTCCTTGTTGTCCCACCCTCTTGTTGACAAGAGATACAGTATCTATATATATATATATATATATATATATAGATATATTATTTTTTATTATTTTTCTTCTTTTCTTTTACAGAAATAGCTCAACTTTTAATTTTTGATTTGAAATTAATATTATATTGCTCCATAGGAACAGTTTATTTAGAAGGTTGTTGATGGAACACGTCTTGTTGGCCAATGGTCATTAAGTAAGGATACGCTCTTAGATAGCTTTAAAAAATGGCATATGATGTCGGTGGAGTGTGGCAGGCGAAACCGCCACAGTTTGGTTATGGAAAAGAATGTTGTGTATACTCACGTGGCCATCATGATCCTGGGATTAGGCGCTGTGCCTGGGAGTGGGCACCACTCAGCCACGCTGACAGTGCTGGTGTGGGGGACGACATGGAGGATGTCCCACACACTCCCAGAGCCGCCAAAAATCTTCACGTCTGAACCGCCCGTGGCAAGGAGCAGGTATCCTGTGGGGTCCCACTTTAGTGAAGTCACCTTCTCCTGTGTCCAAGAGGAAAGGGAGGAGAAAGGGCGGTGTGAGCATATGATACAGGCTCCTACGGTGGTGCTGGAAAGTATCTTCTGAACTTCTGCATACATTTGAGCTAATCTATGATAAAAATCTTCACCCAAGTCCTAATCAGAGATGAAGAGCAAAGAACAAATAAAAAAACGAATAACACAAAAAACATACTTCTTCATTTATTGACTGAGCAAAGTAATCGAACAACAACATTTGGCGGAAAAAAGTATGATCATTCACACGGCTTGGAGAAATGTTGTCCCATTCCTCCTTACCCAACCGCTTCACTCACTTCAGGGCCTGCCACGACATTTCTATAGATTAAGGTCAGGACCATTACACACACACACACACACACACACACACACACAGACACAGACACAGACACACACACACAGACACACACACACACACACACACACACACACACACACACACACACACACAGAGGAAAAAGCAAGCGTTTCTATAATGAACTATATATATATATATATATATATATATATATATATATATATAGTTCATTATAGAAACTCTCTCGCTTTTTCCTCTTCCTCCCTCCAAGTACAGGAACTGAATGAGTGGAGGAAATGGACCAGAGGAGACATTGTTAAATATTATGTAAGGTCAGTGTTGTGTCAATGTGGGAGGATGCAAATGAGAATGTGTTGGGAGAACAATTGAAGTGGGTGTTGTGACCTAATGATGTGTACATTATTTTTTTTTTTTTTTTAAAAGACAAGCATGTTGTACTTGTACTGTATGTAATGTTGTACTGTAATGTTAAAATGTTTGAGGCTATATGTACGGTATTTCCTCAACTAGAGAGGCTTTTATTTATCTCAACTGCAGAAGGTACCAAGCCTTTATTGGAAGCAGGTTCATATAAGAGGCAGGCTTTTATATCAGGTTTTTATATCTAATATCAAAAAAGGCAATTTATTTACAGTCTTAAAGGGATGGACAACTTTTCCGCCTCTGTCACAAAGACAACTTGATCGCTTTACGTTTTCCTTAGAGTGCTCCGTGGAAATGATCAATAACACTTTGGAAATAAGAGAGAAGAAATAAGCGTATTCAGTGAAGAGGTTAATTGAAATTGTCACAAATTTAGTTTAATATTGTTTGTAGACGCCGCCCCGACTGCTTCGGCTCGTTGCTGCAATACGTAAACGACGCCGCCATATTGGAACGGGCATGACTGGCCTGTAAACAAATACAAGTAAATGAGGGAGTTGCAGTTTTTTTAGATAAAAAGGACTATGACATTTACATTTCTCAAACTATTTTAATGAGTCTTTTTTTATATTCAAGGGTTTATGATCTACGTGGAGTAGATTGCTCCACCGTCCAGAATTTCTGCTAATGGTTGCGCACTTCTTGACGCCCTTCCTGTGGCCCATTTCTATAAATCGATCATTTTTCCGGGAGTTTGTACCTGGTGGCATTCTGAATGCATAGTGATATGGAGGCTTATAGGGAACTAACCTTAACCCCAATGGTGACATTGTTCTTTAGCCATTGCACACTGCAATCAACTTTACCTTCATTATGAAAAGTAAAAGCAAAAGAGTTGTCTATTGCTCCTTTAATTAAATGTGTGTGTTTTGTGGCCTTACAGTGAAAGCCGACAACATTACAGGCTGCTCGTCCGCACACGATCCAGCTATGGCCACGAGGATCTTCCCATCAGCGTATCCTACGGAGAAAGGCTTGTCCACGCTGTGCCAAGCAACACACTGCGGGGCTACAAGAGATCAGAGAAAAGTCACTTAAGTAGGATAAAACATTATTATGAATCTGTCCTAATAGAGTAAGAGGCAACCTAATCACTGGAGGTTTACGATGACGTAACTGTGGTATTTAATTTAACTAAACTTAATTTTACTGATGATCGTGATTGGCATCTGAGTATTTCTCAATAAGCAAATACTGAGAGAAAAGCTTCAACTGAACATTAAGATTAACTCTCAATAATCCAAAAATGAGGTTCAGGTTACAAATTCCAGAGTTTTATATAAATATAGGGGGGTATGAATCAATACCAATATGAATCATCCATTGTGCAGTGTGGCTTTTCCTCTCACCTTTTTCCCTGTAGCAGTGGAGGAGTTCAGTGCTTTCCGCGTGGAGCTTCAGCTCCTGCATTCTGACCTGTAACCAACAGAGGGAGCCGTCCTGCCTTCCCACCAGCAAGTTATCACTCTGCCTGAGAGACAAGGGGCTAAATGTTTGCTCCCAGCAAAGAGCTGTAATCCTTGATTTTTGGACCTCCAAATGGCATTGGGATTCTATTAAACAAAACAAAAACAGAAAAGTAAAACAGGACGTAAAAAAAAACAAAAAACTAAATTACACAGCCAAATGTGAAATTGAAGATTTGTGAGATTTAATAGATGGCAGAGAGACAAACCATTTAAGTTCCAGATGGCTATGTTTTTATTTTCGGGTGCAGCCACAAACATGCCTCCTACACTCCAGTATACAGGCAACGCAGGGTTTGCTTCACCAAGGCTCTCTGCTCCACCGGTTTTACTGCAAAGAGTCGGATTTTGGGAAAATGAACACTATGGTTTACAGCTGTGATTAGGAATGTTGTCAATCTTAAAGAGGTTCCAGGGAGCAACCCAGCAAAACCATTAATAGTTAAACTTCACCATTATTTCATTTACCAGATATGAGCACTATTAGAGAAAGTAAAATAATGACTAACTTTAATATAGACAGATATGGAGGTTTGGACTAAATCATGTACAGTATAACAAAATATTTGCAGATTGGATTCCCAGAGACAAAATGTTAAACTCTGTATGTGGCTTATTGTGTATCAAATTGAGGCCCCTTGATATAAAAAAGGTTGAGAACCACATGTTGATAGATGTTGATAAAAGAAAAGTATATGTATTTTTTAATTGAATTCTTCAATATAGTTCTTAGGTGCAGAGCAAATCCCTTTCTTGATAAAGAGGTCTACAGAAACAGAGGCAACCTTGCGATGCAGGACAGACTGGACTGCAACTCCACCGCTTGCTGGCTGACGTTCCACCGTTTGGCTGTTCTGTCCTGAGACCAGGTCAACAGCAACATCTGGTCTTCGTTCCAGGAACAACTGGACACCTTAACATAGCAGAACACAAAATTATTTCATCATTGAATCTGAGGGTGTGAACTGTGGTGACCGTTTGGTAATATAAGTGAACGGGGTATAAGATATAGATTCATCGGGGAACATGTTGGTATTAACTTACAATCTGCAGTAAATTCAATATGCACTTCAGGTCAGTTTATTCATTAGTGAATGACTGATTACTTCAATTATAGGCACAATGTTTTCTATGATACCCTTTAAATAAATCAATATAAAAAGTAATTATTTGCTCATCAAAATTTAAAAAAACAATAAAACAAACTGTGCATGAACCTTAATTAGTCCAGATAGAATCACCTTGTCATGGTGTCCCTCTAGTCTTTTGAGAGGGCATTTACGAAGGTCCCCATCTGTATCACTGTAGGTCTGGGGTGGGAGGGCGTTGTGTTTTTCTGCAGCAGCCAAGGCCTGGACCAGTTGCTGTGCAGCCCACTCTTTGTGCTTGGTGGTCAGCCTGGCAGACAAGATGCAAGCTGCCAGCGCATTGGCCACTTCTAGGGAGCCCACTCTGGCTGCGAGCTGGGGCGAAGGAGGGCCAGAGGACGAGGAGGACAGGCCCGGTTTTTCTGCATCTGATCCATTTAATCAGAGATGCAACAAGTTATGTTTGTATTAAGCAACATAAATCGCTTCACACAATTGATTAATCAAGATCTATAGAGAATATAAAATGACATAGTACAATGGCGCAAACACCACCACATTGTTTGGTGGCGCCCTATTCTGGTGCAAATTGCATGGGGTAACTCCCAATAGAAAAATAATCAAAAACAGAGTTCAACATTTATCTTTTTGATGCAATGGGTCTTTTTTCCTCACCTTTGGCCTCAACTTCAGCTCTGTCTTGGCTGTAGTGGTAGTGGGTGCCCTTTTCAGTTAGAAGATGCACAAGGCTCTGGGTGACGACAAATGTTGAGTATTCTCCTGAGAAGTCACCGTGTAGCTTGTTGAACTCCTGAAGCCCGGGCGCTGGATTAGAGGACTGATCAGCTCTCTGACGTGACGAGTTCTCCACCGTCCCATTGTCCATCCCTGTAGCTGCTGCCATCAGATCCTACCGTAGGAAGGGTGTCACAGGGTATTTAATTTACATGATTTAAATTACTAATATAATTCGCTTTGACGGCATAAAAAAAATCCAGGACTCCTAAGATTCCAACCAACGCAAAGCCATTACTCTTTTGGATAAAATCTTATCTTAGTCCCGAGTTAAACGTTTGGCCTCCATTATTCATTGTCATTAAAAGAATACATTTCCTCCCTTCCTCGTCTCCTCATCCTACTTTACAATTGTCTTTTTCATTCTAAATGCAGATTTTCCCATGGACTTCCGAGGCCGTATCAGCTGAATTAGTCAAAATCACTTCAAAGATGTAGCTGTACCCATTTAGAATAACAGAACACCTACAGCAGGGCTATTCAATTATATATTCTGTTGGAGCAACACTGCGTAATATGGGGGACTATTAAAGAGATTATAGTATTTTGGCAGACAGTAAATGAGTGGCAATTGGTTGTGATTTTTATTGGTGGAAATTTACTCATATTTAGTTGTAAACCAATGGTCCATTTTTTGTGACAGTTTTTTGTTTTGTTTTGTTTATTGCTAACCTTCTACCCTGTTTGCAAGGCCATTTAATGCGCAGGCCACATTTAGGCACCGGGCTGCCAGCTGAATAGGCCTGACCTACAGTATGTCCTGCTGACATTTTCTCAGGGTTGGGGATATTTACATGTTTGCAGATGTCCACCAGTTCCCTGTAGGCTTTGGCACTGTTGGAGACCAGACTGTTAATGGCTGCGCCGAGGAAGCTGATGAAAGTGGACCTGCTGTGATCCGCCGGCAGGCCTGTGGCTCCCGAGCCCTGCGAGTCCATATGAGTGTGATCCCTACCAGCCACTGCAAGGTACATTAACCGCACCAGTATATGGATGTCTGCCAGCCCCAACGCCTCGAGCAGATGGAAAAGGTTACAAACTGAGGCGCTGGGAGATGGAAATAAAGGGAAGAAATTAATAACTTTGGAACAACAACAAATATAAACACAGTTAGACCATTATGTGGAGATATTTTGCTGACATATACCTAGAAGCAGTCATAGAAAGGGCTCTCATCACAATGCTGTAAGCCAAAAATATCTGAGCTGTGGAGGTGATGCGCTTCAGAGCCTTAAGTCTGTCCTCAGAGTCGACCAGTGATGCTGCCTGCTCCCCCAGGCTAATAGAGCCTTGCTGTTCAGCAGGGGCTACTCCTGGAGGAGAAAGCAATTTAACAGAAATGAAATATATACAGAAAGGACTTTACTTTGAGTCAGTATATTACAAATACATCTGCGATTTTTCAGAAGTGTTGGTGTTTTTTTTCTATTGACATAAAGCTTTAATAGTTTTTTGTCTTTTTGTGTTTAACACAAGTATGTAGTTTCATATATTACGTTTTTTGATAACGCCTTTCTAGGGTTAACAAAATATGCTCTTTATCCAGATACTCATCTGACCAACACACTGGGCTGATATGTTTTGCCATAACCTATTTATCGGAAAACCAATTAAATAATCACCTAGTACCTATTTGAGTCAGAGAAATCATCTGGTCACTAGAGCTGACAACCAGGGATCCCAGGGGGTCCGACTCAGTGAAGGTGATTGGATCCGGCACCAGCTTATTTTCAGTCAACCCCAGTGGACTTAGCAAAACCCCAAAGTCTTCAAGCCCTGTCAGCTTTTCGTCGTCGCGGTCATCTTTGTAGCCAAGCTCCCAGTCATCTGGGCGAGACATGAAAATGGACTCTGATTAAGCCTTCAGTACTACTGTAAAACTGTCAAAGAATACATCATGGTTTGTCAGCATATCAAAAGTTATAAAACATGTATAGATCAATTACCTACCATCAGCGGTGTTATCCAGTTGGCCAATCAAATCATTAGTTAAGCCGTTCATTCTAAAAGAAAGAAAAACATTTTTTATTTTTATTTTTTTACAAAATTGAGTTGCACGTTGTTGCACGTCGATTATCTGAAAACATACTCTGATCTTTATTGGAGTTTATTGGTGACATGGAAATACGCTCCATTCATACTTTACCCATTATTTCTGGAACCCGGATGGTTGGAACCCTGTTGGTTGGCTTCCAAATATTTCTCCCTGCACCAGTAGCAGAGGAGGTAGGAGGTGTAGCTGGAGCCACACTGCCCTCTGAACCACATGTTCACGTAGGCCCCAGTGCTGTCGTAGCCCCGCCGCGCGGTGCTCCGCCCACAGCCTGGGTGTTCACGCCGCATGTGAGCGTTAAACACCAGGGTGTGAGTGTTACACAGCTCACACTTCACCATCTGGCTGTGTTGCTCTCCATGCTGCAGACGTTGGAGGGATACAGATTAGGTTGATCAGAGTGAGGAAGATAATATGGGCTGGAACAGAGTCAGTTGTAAAAACGTTTTTTAATGCCAGTTGGTGAAAAATATACTGATTTTGGATTTGAAAACGAATCAACTGTAAATGACAGGCTAAACACAATAACATCCATTCCCATGGGGAAACATCACCATAGAAGACCAGGAAGAAAAGAAACAAGCCAATTAAGTTATTGTGTATGACATAATATATATTTTCAATCGTAGTCCAAAAGCAGGCCAAGCAGTCAGGAAATCTAAAGTACACAATACATGCACACACACAGGTGCATGTTGAGTGCTCTCTAGTTGATCTGGAGAATATATCCTTCTAAGCCCTCAATATTAACAGGTCAAAAAGCAAATGCTCGTCTCATCACGGTTAAGATGACGAATGACTTAAAAAAGAAAAAAAAAATGTAAAAAAAACCCACGTTGAAATTGATTTTTTGAATATCAGTATGCGTTACCTCCAACACGTGGAATGCATCACGATCAAAAACTGGAGGGGTAAGCAGGTCCTCGTAGTGGTCCTCATGGTAGGGGTCGTCCATGTAGTGCACCTCTGACTCCTCCTCCAATGAGAAGGTGTGGAATTCTACCTGCTCTGGCCAAAGTGAAACCCCAGGTTCTTGAGGGTACAGCTGAGGGAGCTGGCTGGGTGACGGCAAGTCTGGAAGAAACATCAGTGCCCTGACGCATTTGATAACTTGGACTATTTAATCAAATAATGGCAGGAGTTGCTATCCTGAGAGTTATGTAAAATGTATTGGAAAGTATGTTCCCAGTAAAATGGTATTGTTCTGTATCAACAGGTTGGATCACCATGTTGGCAGTCTGACCTGTTCTTCTGAGTGAGGTCCTCTGACCCATTGCTGAGCGCTGCCGTCTCGCTGGAGGAGGCCGGTTCCTGGTGAGGTGCACATCCAAGAAGTTCTCCCTTTCTACTAGGTCAAGTCCTGGAAGCAGACTGAAAAAAAAAAATGGATGCGGTATTTATGCAAAATGTATTCCTTTATGCAACATTATAAACGGTGTTATACCAGACTCTATTATGTCACTGTATATGACAAGTACTTTAACTTCTAATACTTTAAGTACATTTAAGAGCAAGTACTTATTTTCACTGAAGTAGAAATGCCAATGTGGTACTCCTTTTTACTACAGCCCAGTAGAGTAGTGGAAGAGTACAGTACACAGTCATTTTGTGTGAGGATGTTTGTATTTTAACAGAAGGGAAAGGTCTGTGCACTTCTGCCATCACTGAACATGATACCGTCACCTTGAGCTAACTAGAAGCCACAAAAACTGCTGATGGAAATATTTGTCACAAATTCCTCACCTTTCATTATGGTCGGCTGTGGGAGTCTCTGGACAGAGCACTGTTTCTGGCCCATCTGGCGAAGCAGTGTCTGTAGAACCCTCGTATGTCTGAGATGCAGCGACTGGTGGCTCCTCAGCGGGTGGGTGTTCAAGCATCCAGCTCGTCAGCTCCACAATGGTCTGGGAGTCCATCTCCGTTGCCACTGCTGGAGGGAGAGTAGCACAGTGCTGGATTTCAAGCAAGAGAACATGGGGATTTGAATCTATCTGACGGACGATCAAACTAATTCTAGGAATCAAGAAAACCCAGGGAAAAAGGCTGGTGAGAAATGTGAACAGTGAATGTCAACTAATTTGAAGTAAGGAAGTTGGAGACCAATAAACCTCACTTGATTAAAATACTACATTCATGAAATTAGAGAGCGTATTTGGCAAATGTGATGTTTGGCAATTCATACTCAAGTGTGATACTAAAAACATTTTTCCAACAACAACCCTAACAAAAATGCTATTTAATGTCTAATTCTTAAGAATATATGATGCAGGAAAAACAAGGAATATATTTAACTTGCTAATGTTTTGGCCACAAAAATTCTGGACTATAATATAGAGCCAAATGTGTTTTTAACTCCCTCAATATGACTTTAGTGTCTCCCAAAAGAAACATTTTTGAGAGATAGTGACATATATAATTCTTAATATTAATCACAATTCCAGAAAAGAAAGGTGGTCATTAATAAAGCATACATTTATAGCGTTCCAATGATTACCTGTTGTCTCCATGGCCTGGGTGATGTGTCTGATCGAGAAGCCCATTTCTTGTAACCGACCAGTGACAAACAGGCGAGACCATTCTAGCAGTTAAAAAACAACAACACCTAAATTAAAGCACAAACAAAGCTTCCACCATCCAACCACCCATAAAGTTAGACTGGAGACCCTACATTGGCTAAACAGGTTTGAACGGTACATCAGCATTTGTGAGTCCCTCATCCTTACACCCAGAGTAAGTTGGGGTAAACTCAGACACACTTATTTTGATTTTTATCGTCTTCCCTCTCGATACGTTACTGTGCTCGCTCTTACCCGTGCTGCTTCTATCGTGCGTGCTGCTGGGACTGGGCTCCAGGAAGCTGGTCTGCTGCTCGGTGAAGGCCTCGCAGGAAGCCGAGGTGGACAGGTGGAAGGGAGGGTGCAACGCGGGGGGAGAACCGACGAGACCACTGAGTGCCGGGAGCTGAGCTAGTACCACTTGCCTGGAGGAAGCAAAGAGGAGTACAACACAGTTACACTCCGCCATTTTTAGGCCCATTTAAGGCATATTTTAATTCATAACGGGGTGCTCAGAAGTAATTAAGATCCATGCATAGTTAAGTTCTTGCGCAACTTGCTGTTTGATTGAGGACTGTACTGATCAGTAAACCTGTGAGCATACTGCACTTTTGAGACTTTTTTTGTTTCTAACTCCGAAATCCATCGTTATACAGCGTAACTAGGTACAGGGGTTTGCAGGTTAGGAAATGAAAAATGCGCTACTCAGATGTTCCTGCACTCACTGTAATAAATTGGTGGGAAGGAATGGGTTGAAGTTATTTATCCCATCTGCCTGCACAGAGGTTAACAGAGAAGACACTAGGTCGTTAGTGGATGACGATACGGAGGCGTTGTTTGATTGTCCAAAGATGGCCGTGCCGTCTGAGCCTGTGCTGTAGAGGGAGACGGAGCTTGAAGACTTGGACATTGACCGGGACATCAATTGGTGGTCCGACTCTGTTAGAGCAAGATAAAGGAGGATTTGAAAAGATTACCATCACAAGCAATACATTTAGCAAAAAAAAAAAAACAATCAAACCAAAAAAAATGCGTCTAGTATAGGGCCCGAGCTGGGAACCAAGCACCAGCTTTTGGTTGCAAAGATTGACAAAATGGTTACCGAATTTGAATGATTTTAATTTGAGTGATAATGACACTATATAAATATAAAAAGACTGGGTGTGGCACTTGACAGCTACATATGCTCTGTTGTTATTAGTAACAAGTGGAACAAAAAGACGCTGACACAAGCCCTCCCTCTGTCTGTGATGTTGAAGTTACGGTCACTTTTTATTCCATCCTTACAGGTGCACGACGGTTTTATAACACGAAAAGTGGTCGACATGGTCAACCGCTATCGCCGAGCCCCGCTAGTAACCAGAGAATCCTCACTCGGGGTCAAGCTACCTACCTTTGCCATCTCTGGTTCCTTTGTCCTCTTGCAGTTCGCAGATGGCTCCGTGGTAAATCATGACCTGTGCCCTCTCCAGGTCAGGTAGTGAGACACTCTGTTTGATGGGGCAGGGCCTGACCGCCCACTTCACCATGCTCCGCACCACATACTGCAGTACCGGCCTCAGCTCAGCACTATCATCCGTGGCCTTGCTTTCCGTCCTCCTGTCCGGGTGTGGGCTGGGATGGGGGCTCAAGGCCGAGGTTGTGGCACCGTGCTTAGGTGCCAACAGCAAATTGGAGAACTTTCCGCAGCTAAGAATGATAGCCAAGGATTTCAAAGCTCCGAGGAGAAGGTAGGAGACTTTGACTGCTCTCATTTCCGCGGCAAATGTGTGTGGTTTCTCGTCTGGCATGACACGGTGAGATTCTCCATCCGGACCTTTCTCCAACTCCTCCTCACGGCATTTCTTCGGAGCTGGGATTTTAACCTGTTTTCCCTCCAGTTCCTCCAGTATCCCCATTAAATATATCAGATCCAACAACACTGATGTTTTGAGCCCTCCGAGGCGTGTGACGTCACAAGGAGGGATATAACAGGGTTCCAATGTAGTGATAGGTGCGTCGCTGGGTGAACAAGAATTCAGGTTTTACATGGTTAATACATCATATATTTCAAATATCTCACTGGAAAAACAGTCTAAGACAAAAATTTCATATTTCATTTAATTTATGACTAGGGATTTTGTTTTATTACATGGAAAATGGTTGCATAACTTCTAAACAAAGAAACTGAAACAACAGAATTTAAAGAGTATCGGGGTATTGAATTTGTTGAACCCAGCCCGAATGAAAGGCGTGATGTACACTGAATACCTGACAGAGACGTCAGCCTCCTCCCACTGAAGTTTGACCAGGGAGCCTCTCTCCTTCACCACCCCAAGCAGAGTAGCCATGCGTCTGGTAGACTTGTGGCGACACTGCCCTCCAGCTCGGAGCCCAGTGTCCACCCCTCCGATCAGGGCCAGTACAGGCCACACCTCAGCACACAGGACGCTCAGCTGGGCCTTGGACAAGCCCAAGGGACTCGTCACCAAGTCCTCTGCACTACTGGAAGCGTTATCTTTTCCCACCTCATCATCCTCAAAGGCTCTGAAGTTAAAGCCTGTAGAGGGATTCGATTAATCGTTCAGAATTAACAGAAATATATATATATATATAACATTACCATATACTAACTATAATCACAGTCAGTCTGTTCCTTGGTTCTCCAAGATGCACTGATTCAGCCAAATGTTCAACACCAGCTGTTTCTGATACTTGCCAGGAGATTTTAAATGTCCTAGTTTGTTGTTTAAATGACACAACTTGCTCTGGGAAGCATCCAAGCATTCATAGTCTGGCTAGACATAGTGTGTATGAGTTACCACTTGCCCACACTTAGCCAAGTACCTCTTTAATTTATAGTCTCCAAAGATCTATTTTTTTTAGAAAAAGAAAATCCTCACCCTCTTTCATCAAGGGGGCAATAAGGTCCAGATGTATCTGAATGTGTTGGTTGATGTGAGGGGTCCACTGGTCACACTGGTAGAGCCTGCGGAGGAGCTGCACCGTAGCCTCCACCATCACTGTGGTCTGAGGGCTACACAGAGGCTCCCCAGGCCGCAGGGAGTACGGCAACGCCCGCAAATGGAGGTCACTCAGTGCCACCTGAGGAAGGGCACAGGTGGCACAAGGAAAGAAACTTCACATTCACCAAGCAATGGCAACACCGCATGTTGGAAAATTATGTAAGAAAAGATGACAAATTCTCCTCTAAAACAAGAAACAGACATTTCATTTTTTAGGCACATATTTCAGATAATACACAATGTTATTGCTGTATCTCTCTTTACTAGGGCTTTCTAAGTACCTTCTCTCCAGGGTTACTGCTGTAGAACAACACACACGGGTACAGTTCGGTTGCAACTAGACCTTCAAATGCCAACTTTGGCTCCTGGCAGAGGGGACAAAATATTGTTTTGTTAGATAATACAGCAGCGCATGCTCTTAATAAATCTGCTCTAGTAAAACTAGTTAATCCTATGAAGAACATTTTTCCAATATACTGTAGTTCCAAAGTTAAGGAAACCCTTCCCAGACGGACCGCGTCATTTTTGGCAAAAGAGATATTGCGGGCCTCCATGTCCAGGATGCAAGTGATCGTATCGCCCTGTGTGAATGAAGGCAGCGTGTGGACATGCTCCCCTCCGTGGTACAGGCTTCCACTATAGGCGCGGTAAAGCCACATGTCAGTGGTGGTGTGGTGGTTGTAGTCCGCAATGGGCCAGCGTGATACACCAACACATGTGCCCTCATTTCCTTTGTTTTCCTTGCCAATTTTGAACTGAATTTGGGAGAGAAATCGGGTAAGAATATACGCAAAAGAATAGTGAAATGAAAGACAATCCTGCACTTATATGAGTTACAGTAATTTAGGAAAACCATTCATTTGAATGATCGTCATAAAAAAAATCTGTTCATTGGTTGTTACCTTCCATATGACACATCCAGAGGTGATTGCATTGGTCGCCAGGCCATAACCTTTACCCCCTGTGCCGTGGGAGAGGACGTTCCCACTCTCCAAAGTACAGCATAACAGTTTGAAGGGGTCAAAGGAAAAATCCTCAAAAGGAATACATTCGTAACCTCTAGGATTACTCTGAAAAATTCAAGTCACAAGCAGGAAATACTATGAAATGTTTATGGCATTAAATATACAATACTACATGCCACCGTTAAAAAAAATAAATTGCAACATAATCAGAGATTAGCAGGACTACCAAATGATTGACAAGGTGAGTAGAGTAGATGAGTAGAGTAACAGATAGTAGATTGGCCTGAAAACAGCTTGTAGGCTTTGTGCCATAAGAAAAAATATATACAGTGGTACTTTGACTCACGAGTTTAATTCGTTATTTACATAATGCTTATTTAATTCCGTGACAGAGCTCGTAATTCAATCTGCTCGTATAGCAAAACAATTTTCCACATTGAAATTAATTGAAATGCCATAAATTCGTTCCAGCCCCCAAAACCCCCCCCCAATTTTTTTTTGTTACGTGTTTTTCAATAAGAAAAATGTATTTATAAATAACAAATATTGTATAAAAACGTAATAAAACAGAATCGCTCATATTTTTCTATGATTTCATGCTTTAATTAAATTGACATCATCTGCTTCTTCTTCTCAGCACTTGCTTTCTTAGGACCCATGGTTAGAAATCTTTTTTTGGAAAAGTAACTGCACAAAAAGCACAAAACGCAAGCACAAAACACAAAAGAGATGCTTCCATGGTCAGGTAACCGCGTGAAGTGAAAGAGTGAGACGTGGGATGCTGGCCGGATTCGCTCGCCACGCAAACTAGTGGCGGCAACTGAAGCTCGCTCCTCGTAACTCACATCTTTGCTCGCAAATCAATACAAAAAAAAAATCGATGGAACGATGCCTCATAACTCGGAAAACTCGTATGTTAGTGCACTCGTAAATCAAGCTACCACTGTATACTGTATTTCAACTTAAAAAATGTAAACTTTAAAAAAGTTAATTAGCTAATTAATTATGGACAATCATTTTCCAAGTATGAAATGTAATTTGATAAATACAAACAAAAAAACATGTAGAGGAGAATAAATGTGTGTGAAATGTGTCTGAGATGCCGTATAGTATTTACTTTCTTGAGACACTGAAAACACAAGCTCAAGTTTACAAGATGTTTGTACATACAGTATTACCTCTTTGTGTCTTTCATCGGTCACCTCGTGATTTGTTTCATCTAACGGCTCTTCCCACATACAAATGGACATGAGTCGAAAGAGTTTTCCAACAATCTAGAAGATGGAAAAAAAATGAATGTACTCCACATAAAATTCAATCCATGTATTGAATTATATGAAACTAAGCTTGTACCTGTTGAATGTGAACTGGCTCAGTACAAGCAGGCAACACCCTTTCCAAAATATGAAAGGCGAGAAGTTTGGTTCGGAGGCTTTTCAAGTGCGGGAATCCTATAAAACAAAAAACATGGAGGGATGTAAAATTATTTCTCTAATCGTGACTACATAAATTCAAAATTATGAGATGTACGCAGAAGCTGCCAGAGATCATTCATGTGCACTTACCAAGAGAGCTTTTATTGGAGATCATGGATATAAGTGGATTGATCCACTTCTCAGCGGAAGAGTTCATTTTAATCACTCTCAGTGACAGCGTACGCCTCAGAATCACCAGGAAGTCTCCCAACTGAGACTCCACCACCCGGCTGGTGTGGAGCACCACCCCTTTCCCTACATGGAAGTTAATGCTTTATTGACCTTGTACCCATACATAACCAGAATTATAAAAATAATGTCCATACTCTGTTAAATATTACATATATATATAATTTGCTTATGGATATCTTTTAATAATGTATTGCTTATAATGTGTTTGTAACTATATTTTTCCTACTTCAGATTACATTACTATTATTATTTATTTCTTCCTTTTTGGTTTTGCACAGCCTTCGGAGTTTATTATTTCACTACACAGTGCTATGACTGCATGTGACAATAAAGAATATCGAAATCTTGAATCCTTTACTTTCATTTATGACGCAAACTCCACTGTTTGGCTCTGGATGAAGAGGGATTCGTAAAGTCACTTTAACTTTGTCTCACCATCTTGTGAGTCCTCGGTGATCCCCCTCTCGGCTGCCTGCTGGTACGCGTTCAACAGACTCTGCAATTGCTTGAACATCACTTCCATTAGAACTATAGACATGTCCACAGGAAGTGCTTTCTCATACAAGCTGTGGGGAAAAGACATATTGCCATTTGATGGAAAAAAACCAAAATGTGGTTTCTTCTTATAAAAATAAAATAATGACATGTACAATGTCATGGCAGTGATGACACAAGGTCTCACCTTGCCGATAGTGTCAATATGTGGAGAAGGCGAGCACAGGCTAGTTTGATAGACCCCTTCAGTAGCACGGGGGCGGGAGATGAAAACAAGCTCTGGTTCATCAGTACACAGGTGTCGTCCGCCAGCATGGACAGGATCTCAAGGATGCCGCACTTGATAACCAACATGAGCTCCGCGGGTTGGTACCGGAAGTTCAGTGCAGACACAATAACTAAGAGAAGGTGCTGACATGAACCTAGAAGTGATCGGGAGATCCAAATGGGTTAACGGCACAAACTAATCAGAACAAATTGTGCAGAAACTTATCTCTATGATAGGAAGTGTATTGGATAGAAATAAAAGCTTGTAAAAAGAAAATGTTCAAGAGATTTGGAACACGTGAACCTTCTTACCTTTATGTTTTCTTTCCAATGAGACCTTCTGTCTGAGGAGATGCACCACCTGCTGGTACAGGTTGTGAGCTGCAGATCTGAGGTCTTTTTGTGTGCCCAAGGCGGCAGACTGAGTGCCAGACTGATTCAAGAACAGAGGGATTAGACTATTTTCACATGAACAGAAATATCTCAAAATGTCAAAATCAAATAAAGATTAGGAACAAAGTGTACCGCGTAATGCTTCATTTTGGTAGCGCCAGGCTCACAACTGATGATGGTTGTTCCCAGATCAAAGCAGCCAGAGAGAAACTGCAGCTGCACTGACTGCATCAGGCCAGAGAAGTGTGTCGGTGCTGTGGTGTCTCCATTTTTCTCCTCCGTCTCTGACAGAAAGGACGATATTTGACGCAGGGCCTCAAGACGTACCTGTCACAAAATAAGGCAAAAGGACAGGGTTCAAACTGCGCTCGATTAAAGGATAGGTTCACGACGACAAGGTGTATTCAGACCTACAACGGTATGATTCTTAGTTTGGTTCATTAAGTATTTATAATCAATTAGATGATTAATTAAGAGTCATTACCTCAGCCCGCTGCTGCTGATGGACTAAGGCTTTGATAATGGCTCTGGGGTCAGCCTGATGACATGTCTCAACGCCCGGAGACTGAGCGGGAACAGATTGAATCAGGCCTTCTCCCAGGAAGTTGGAGAGCTGGCTTAGGATGTCCAAGTTGTCAGTGCCACTAGGAGCTATGGGGGCAGTGGGGCTGATGCACTGGCACAGCCGGTCCCAGGCGTTTTTCATAATGTCCAAAGAGCACAAAGGCAGGCCTGAACAGTACAAAGCATGGAGAAGACACAGTCAACAGAACAGTCACGTTTGGTTTGCTTTTGATTGATATGCAATTTTGCATATCAATCAAAAGTACATTCAACTTTTCGTATATGTGGATGCAATGCATGAAATCTTCTCTTCTCAACTACAAAGAAAATGTTGCCAACCTTACATACATTGTGCAATTAAATCCACAATTTTCTTTCCTGGTATTTGTGTTTAACCTCCACCTTGCACTGGATCTCTGATCTCTGGTCTTTTTTTTCTTCTTTAAAATGTACATCCACCATCAATATCTTTAAAGTGATTTTCTCTTAAGCACAAGCAAAATCCAGCACTACTCACCCATTTTACTTTTGAAAGATCCAGGAGATATTTGGGGCTGATCTTGCTGTATGGGACCAAAGACATATTAATACAGGGAGCCAAAGTGTAGTGCAGTATGTACAATTTTCTACCATGCAGGACTTGCCTGTTTCCTACTTTCAATATTTATCTTGAGTTCAGATGGAGGAAGAGATTCAGCTGAGAATTTCCTAAAGGAATATAGGTGCATTGAAAAAAATTAACTAATTAATGAACATCAATTTTAAATGGAATAGGCAACCTCATTTGGAAACCCTACCTGACTTTAACGTCGGCAACCTGTACATTTTCCCAATGACTGGGCTCGACCCATGCAGGACTAACACCCAACAGGAGAAACAGACAGCGGGACACCACCAGACGACAGGCATCCTGGAAAGACAGGCCTTCCAGACTCCCCAGCTTCTGTTTTGGTTGGGGCTCTCTTTCTAGGCTGCTGGGGCTTTCCACGTTGTTGGGTATGTTGGATGTGCCAAAAGACTCATACACTGTTACATTTTGCTGTAGCTGCATGGCCTCCCGGGTGGCCATGAAAGACTCTAGTACTTCTGTAGAGAGCAGAGAAACGCTTAGGTTTATGTGAGAGCGCTATATATATATATATAGAGATATACTACAAATGTTGAGTTAATACATGTGTTATTTTATTGTTATTTGTCCATGTGAGTACATTGTAGCAAGAAAAAAAAAAAATCTAAAAAAGAAACTAGAATAAGGCCTCGATTACACTTAATTTTCGTGATGGCATTTTACAGGTTGGAACACAGGCCTGGCGTCCAGACTTGACTCTCAAATGGGAACTCCGTAGCCACATCTGTGTTTGAGTTGCATGTTTGCGCAAAATATATAGCATATTTCCAGGTAAAATGGCCCTGTGTACGAGACGAGGCTTTCTGTTCTTTTTGTTAAAAATATTACGTCGTGGTATCAATACGTTGAGGAGCACACAGCGGAGGTGAGCATTCAACTCGAGTGTTACGTGGGGGAAATATATTTTGAGCAGTTACACACACCTACACAACCATCTCCAGGGCCTGGAGTGTGGTTTTAAGGTCATCATGCAACATTGTGCGCAGATCGCTGTCGATGCACATAATGAAATCCAAATTGCATCCAATTGCAATGCAATCCTGACCACCTCGATATGTGATCTGGCTTATCGAATTGCAAATCCCATTTGGGAATGTCCAGACCTGAGATGTTACCAAGGCGTCATCGATTGATAGAAATTAGCCAAAGATAGTGTTTTTTACCTGACAGGTACATTTCACTGTACACTGCAAATGTGTCTCCGTCCGGCGACGTCGATGCATCCGTGGGGGAGTGCTGATCCCAATGACCTCCTGCCAGCAGCAAAGGATCTTGTTGAATCTGCCCTCCTGAGGAGTCCACGTCCTGGCTGTTCACACTTTCAGACGCCTGAGAGCTCTGCAGGACAAGGGAGGCAAAGACCTTTAAGATCATTGTATCATATTTTATCATGCAAGCATCAACATGTATTCAAGCTATATATACTGTGTGTGTGTATATATATATATATATATATATATATATATATATATATATATATATATATATATATAAATAAATTATAGCTATAGCAATTCCGCACTCCATACAGAATTTAATACCCTTCACCATTGCCATTTTCTCATCGGGGATAAAATTATACTATATACATATTATATTGCCCAACTATATTATTATGTAAGATTTTCTGATTATATTTGAATAAATAAACTGGACAGCCAAGCCATTCAATTTGTCACATATTTAATACCCACATCACACATTACAGTATTTATGGCAATTGTATACCTGTGTTGTGTCAGTCTGCGTCTTTGAACGGGCTGTGCTTCCCATAGAGTCTTTGTGGGCCAACAGAATACTTCTGATTTTATAGACCGTTTCAAAGATACCTCTCAGCATCTCAGAGGGTTCATACCTAGAAAGGACAAAATAATTATCATTGTGCTATTGTTAGGTTATAGATTTGTAATCACTTTAGAAACACTAAAGCACATTCAAAAAAACACCATTATAGCTTAATTAAACAGTAAAACCCACCTTCAAGCTATCACATGATATAACACTCATTAGAAGTCTTAATATCTTTGAAGGGTCACCATTTACAGGATTTAAATGCTTGGTTTTTGTTTCTCACCTGTCCTGCCAACAGGCCTCCTCCAGCAGACCAATGTGTTTGAGAAGAACAGCTAGGACGCAGTGACAAACTGTCTCTGACAGACAGTCACCAGAAGAACCTCCACTCTCCCAATCTGTTTTCTCAAAAAAAAAACACGGCTTTATGAGGAACGTGCAGTCAGACAAATAAAAATTTCCACAGAGAATAAGAATTTAACTTGCATCCTTAATTGTGAAAAAGTGGAAATTGTCAAGGATATACTGATGTGAAGCTTTGGTGCTCAATATCCTTATTTTTTTACAATATAGTTTTAATGCATAAATAGGCAGTACAACAAAAATAAAGCTAAGAAGTTGTTACAAACTTAACTTTACAAACTACAGACATCCATTCAGACACAGGCCTACGAATGTGTGCACACACCCACACAAACATACCCCTGCTGATAGCATAGTCCTTCATCTTTTGCCACAGGCCATTGGCAGGTTCTTGGGAGGAGCCCAGAGCCAGATCCAGCAAGGTGGTAGATTCCATACTCTGTCTCAACTTTGCAAGCCTGGTGTCGCTACTCCCCAGTAGCACCATGTCTGTCAGCCACAACATGCAAGACTCTGCAGGTGAGGATATAATACACATGGCTGCTTCAGGTAGGTCTAGGAAGACCCATGACTGGTTATGGTAGGTCTAGATATTTTTTTAGTTTTTGTTTTTTTTTATTGGCTAATTCACTTATAATATCACTTGGAAAATACATTTGGTTGGTAATCACTGTTTTTAAAAGTAACTGATAGGAGAGGCCATGAAAAACTGATCCTCCCACTAATATATCTGAATCATTAATTCTAAATAAAAATTTCAGAAAATTTCTAAAATAGAATTGATGACCAAAAGCATTATGTGTCACTCTACCCAGCTGTTCAAAATCCATCTCTGGGCCGTTCCTGAAGATGGCACTTGAGAGCCAAGGTTCTGAAATGTTCTCTGCTGAGGAGGGAGCCGAGCCCTGCAGCATCCCACCAAGGCAGTGGCCAATCACCAGTGCAACCGACCGCTCCAGGTCAAGAAGCCATAGCCAGCTGCTATCATCTTCCTGGTGTTCAATCGATGGGGTTGTCCCTTCACTTGTATCTACAAGTCAAGAATGCCATTTTTATCGATACAATAGTTTTGGTTGCAATAGCTTGAGAATGCCAAAAGAATTCTCAGTTCCAGAAGTCACAGTTCCACTGACCTACGCACGTTTCATTGGTATATGTCACCAATTCCTGCTGCTCCAACCAGACTGTGTCAGGTAACACCCGGTTGAAGCTGTTCAGTTGCTCAAGGAGGGTAAACAGATGGCTGAGCAGGGGTCGCCCCACATCTAGGGGCATCAGCAGCAACGAGTGCACCACCTGGCTCAGCAGGCTGCCCGCCACTGATCTGTATAACACCACTAGGGGGGACAAGTAAAAAGAGAGGAGGGGCAGTGAGATTATGGTGGTGACAATTATATGAAGGAATAAGAAACAAAAGACCACCTTTAAACCTCAAACACAGTTTCCGTTTTAAAAAAAGATTTCTGCATTTCTATTTCCTTCTTTATGTGTCATTCACTGGGTTACGATGGAAAAAAAGCAAAATGGACCTGCAAAACAATCAATTTAAGCAGATTATTTGTAGCTTGCTTGAACCAGCACTAAAGCGCAGTCTGTGTGCAGTCTTTCTCAAATATGATGAATGGCCAGTGTTGTGTATTTTAGCTGTGATTTAAATCTCAAAGAGCAAATAGCTCTTAGTGCTTACTGTGCAGCTTGCAAATAATGTTCTTGTCCAAGGAGCTCTCCTTCAGCAATGCCGTGGACCTCCTCAAAGTTTCACCAGCATAGGGAAGCAGCATATTTAAGTGATTCTGGAGCAATCTTATACTGCAGTCAGCCTGAAGAACAGTGACACAGGAGACATGTCACACCTCAGTCATCCAGTAGCAGAGGAAAAAAATAGAAAAACAGTATCGGTCCATTAATAACTTAGACACAACATCATATACAGTATCCAGCCCCAAAAACAGTTTCCACGTGTTATTTTCTCAAATTCAAAAATGTCAATATATTCAAGTGGATTCCCCCACCACTGATCTTCAACACATTGTACATCACGTCAAATAAATAGGACAAGGCCACTCCTCTAGACTTGTTAGAGAGCCTCTCACTTGTTAAGAGAGGTTATTGTGGTGTCAACGTTTCCTCACGGGTTGAACTTGATGCTCATGGTTCAACAAGCTCCAAAGAATTGCACAAAAAGGGGCCTTTACGGAAGAGTGGCAAGAAAGAAGCCCTTGTTGAAAAATAGACGTGCCTTTGCCCATTAAGTAAATGAGAAAAATCACTTGGGTGATACTGCAAGGTTGTGATAGATAGTCTCGTGGTCTGATGAGCCTAAAGCAGAAGTTTTTGGCTTGAACACTGTGGTAATGTGGTATGTGTACCATAAATCTAACAGTCAGCCAGGTAACACCATCCAACCGTGCAATGTGCTGGTGTTAGCATCGTGTGATGGGAATGCTTTTTCAGCAGGACAACGACGCAAAGCAAGCTGAAAGAGCAACGCTGGAGTGGATTCAAATGAAGAATCGATTTCCTTGAGTGGCCCAGAAACCGAACTGTAACCCCATCGAATGTCTGTCAGTCTTTTAGGTGAAAACAAGGGTTGGGGCTGAACGCTTTTTCGAAGCACCGTAGGTTGTACGGCAATTTCTCTGGCGTACCTCAGAGATGGTGTAGTTGGAGCAGTGGGCAAACAAGTGCTTATGTAGAGAGGACAGTAGCTGATGAAAGTGAGAGGGAGCGTCGGCCTGTGTCTCACTCAGACCTGACTGCTGCTTGTCGCTGTTCTTCTCCAGCTCACCAAGCGCCTCCTCCTACACACACGCACACACAAAAGCAGAATGGAGTCTGAATGACGTAATAAAAATGAATATAAATATAAATAAATAAATAGTCAGGCACACGAAGCATCAAACAACCGGCGCACAACCTCTCTCTCGCACTAGCAAAATAACGTACGCAAAATTAATATTTTAACATTTTGATTTTATTTTATCGGCCAGGATGTCAGGCAGGCTTCACATTTCCCAGCCTCGAAATATTCGAAACAGGCAAGCTGTCCATGCCCAGTACCGTGTAGAAGCCGATGCTGACGAGCAGCGTTGTGAGCAGGACCTTTGCCAGGGGCAGATGGTCACAGGCCTCGGGGAGTCCGGGCGAGGACGATGGCTCCTCGGTGGCGGCACAGCCTGAGGAGTGTCCTTGAGCAGTCAGCTCACCAGCCGAGCTGTAGCCAAGGAGAGCTGCCACGTGGCTTTGCTCCTGGAGGCTATTCAGTACCATGTCCAACTGTAGACGCTTGACGTGAGGAAGAAACAAGCTTATATTAATGACATGATACCGGCTCAAACCGTTTGTGTTGGTGACGGTCTGGCTGTGTCAAGATTATCAGCCCCAAGGACATTTGAGTTTGGGACCCGCAATTAGAGCAAATGTACCTGTCCTTTGGAAAGGTTTGTCCAGCTCACAGGGCCCTGAGGAAGGAGGGAGTGAAGCAGCTCTGTTCTTTCCCTCAGAGGAGGCAGCAGCAGGGACGCCCCGACAGACAAGGTGCTCATTACCGCCTGTGGGCACAGACACAAACGGGGACACACAGACACAGACACACACAGACACGCACAGACACGCACACACACACACACACACACACACACACACACACACACACACACACACACACACACACACACACACACACACACACACACACACACACACACACACACACACACACAATTTCCACTTTTGTATGAGATTTATGTGACTAATATGAAAAGGTAGAATAATGTACATTTGATTTTATGCAGGTTTTGTATGTATGATAAATGTATGAATGTGAAACTGGGCATTGCTGTCGAAAATCTAATGAAACTATTAAGTGAGTGTCAGCTGAAATAATTGCTTCACAACACAGACGGCTTTGGTTACCTGTTGTATGGACTCCGGAATATTGCAGTCTATGAGCCTAAAAAGCATGTTTCTGAGAGGCCTGGCCTGAGCCCCCAGCACTGCAGCACCAGTGCCACCAGTGTGGGCCAAAGACAAGTGGATGGAAAGCAGCTTCATAACCAGGAAAAAAAAGTGATGGTGTTCCCTGTGGAACAAAATAGGAAAGATATACTCTCAATCTGTGCTTAAAAGAAAACTTTTCAATAGCTGCCAAAGCTTGACCCCAAGCTTCGGCAGCACCAAGAGCCCCCAGCTTTTGGGTTTTGAAATGGAAAATGAAAAACGTAAACCTCACTCAGAGAATTTGAGTATTTTTTATTTCTCCTCCAGACAGCGGTGCACCGTGTGCACATGCCGGTTCCCAGCTCAGGTGCCTGTCTTTTTATTTTAGATCTATTTAATTTGGGTTTTTTTCTTACATGTATGGAACACAATTTTTAAACACAACTGAGTTAAGGGACTGTCTCGTTTCGTCCCCTTCCAAAAAAACCTGTGTCCCCCTTTTCAGGAGAGTGGGGACACAGGTTCCCGTTGTCACAGCTGCCCATTGCTTTCCGTTGCTATGGGACTTAATTTAGTAAAAACTGGACGTTTTTGTGTAAATAATTTACTTGTAAATAATAAATCCTGCACTTCTGTAACGGGGACACTGTATTTTCCCCCCCAGCGATCGGCGATTGGAATTTTGCTCAACCGCCCAAGCCTAATAGCTCCCCTTTAACAAGGCACCGTTCACTTCTCCCTTGATGTTCGACGCCCCTAGGGTAAAACGATGAAATGGCACCTTTTGGACAGGAATGGGGCCGCAACCGAGTCCTCCCCAATGCCGTCATAGTACTGTTCGAGGAACGTGCGCAGGTAAGTAAAAGTGCTTTCTTCCAAATCCACGCAGAAGGGCCGGTGCCATGCCACCAGTTGCCTAACAGGAAAAAAAAGTGATTGTTCCTAATACAAATCAAACAGCCATATCCAAGAATTACAGAGGATTTCTGCAGCTAAATTATGGATGGAATAATAACAGCTGGAATTTGCTCATGATGGACGGCCGTGACACAATGACATAGACACACCATGGATTACGTTTAATTGCATACAGAGCTGAAATATGTGTGGCCCATTTTTCTTCCTTTGGAACTGAAAATAAAAAATAATTAATCTATTCCATAACCAGTGAAGTTTGGATTACCGCGAAAAGCCTATTCATCCATCCACAACATCAAGACTAAAATACAGCTTCGCATTATAAATTCTGCCGTGCTCCTTCAAGGTTTTTTACCTGTCAGTGGGAACTGCAGTCCAGGCCAGGCTGTGGGAGGTCCCAGCTGCAATTTGGTAGACAGACACCCCTTCTAAACCAATCACCTTCTTTGGTTTGGTAATTGGTGTGGAAGTGTGACCCTGCCCACACTGGCCCATGGCATTGTTCCCCCAGGCATACACTTCATTCTCTGAGAGAGGGCAGAATTAAAAACTCTTAATTGCTTATAATGACATTAACATTTCAGTCAAGTTAGGGACAGGCTAGCAACATAATGCTCGCTTATCCTTTGTATCATATGACCATGAGCTCCTTTACTACTTCTGCAACTCAAAAGTTTTACATTACAAATGGATGGTGTCTACCATGGGACAGAGCGAGACAGTGGCCATCGCCGTAGGAAAGGTCAATAATCCTTGTGACGGTCAGGTCCTCTATGACCCGTGGCCTCAAAAAAGTAGTCTCAGAGGAGCCGCAGCCGAGACACGACCCGCAGCCCCACGCAAACACCTGAAAGGAGGTCAGAGATAGGGTTTTACAAACATATCCATTTTCTTTGGTTTTGAAATATGTTGCGTCACTGCTCATAGTCTTTGCCAAGGAAATTCTTTCAGGCATGGGATGACATATTGGCACAGCCACCTTGGTCCTTGGTCGGATTGCGTAGCAAGCAGTCTGGGATTGAGATTTGTGTGAGGGATAATGAGCATTGCATTTTTATTGTGACGCTTAGGTAATCGTGTGGAAATGTCTAGCTTTTGAATATGTAACTTTAAAAAACAGTCACAGACTGAACTGTTTCATAATAGCGTGATGCTGAGTCTCCCTAGCAGCAAGTAGTCAATATAAATATAAAAAAGATTTGGCAAAAAAAGTTGTTGGCTAGTTGAATTACAGGGGAAACACTGCCCGAAGCAATATCACACTTGACTGAATGCCATTTATACCATAATGACCAGTTTCAGCTTTTAGCCTCATAAATCCAGCTCATTCCAGAAGATCTCACCTGGCCTGCAGAGGTTAGGGCTAAAGAGGCCTGGCTGCCAGCACACACTTTCCTGATGATGATTCCTTGCAGGACTACTATAACCTTTGGTCGGTACAGACAGTTGTTGTCTCCATGGCCGAGTTTACCTATTAGGACACATCAGGCAGCATAATATCAACTTTTGAATTCATGCACCATAATATCAACTTTTTCTTGGTCTACAAAGGAGTTCTGAACTCCAGGTGTACCCAATTTCTACTACACAGAGCACCTATTATGCAGGGTAGGGCTTCATTGTAAAGAAGGTGTGATGGTACAGCCATCACAATATTTTGTGTTATAATAGTCACCTTTTTGTCGATTAAAAGAAAAATTTTAAAGCATGAAATAGCAGCTGCCCATTCAGTTTCAAGATTTGGGGAAAGTGAAAATTATGTCTTATTGCAGTGTAAATAGGAGAATTCACACACTGCCATATACAATTTCGCCAACTAATTAACAGCAATATTTGTGTTGTTATAACTTGCCATATAGTCCAGTCAAAGGGAAGCACATTGATCAGGGAAATAATGTGATCTACATACCATTGTCACCCCCTCCGAAAGACCACACTATGGTTCCGTCTTGTGACAGAGCAAGGGTGTGAGAGCTGCCACAGGCGACCTGGCCTACGCCGCCAATATCCTTAACCAGTGTAGGGGCGTGACGACTGTGATTGTCACTGTGGCCTGGCAAATGAGAGACAGAGAGAAGCCCCGAGTGTTACTGGACATGGTATATGTGGATTTTCTGCTCGTTCAAAAACTTCACAAATACTGACTGTACCAAGTCTACCAAAGTCCCCTTCTCCCCAGGTGTAGAGCTCCCCGTCGGTAGTTACAGCAGCACTGTGTCTGTAGCCAGCAGACACACAAACAACAACCTGAGTGAAAGATACAGGAAAAGAGGAACAGGTTGAACTAACAACAAAATGATGCCCCTACTTTTGCTTAAAAAACAGGTTTACAGAATATACAATATATATTCATTAATAATATTGATTTTGAAGAATGTAAACAGACGCTGATGGGTGTGTGTGTTCAAGGGATTCCCAGTTAAATACCCGATTAAAATTAAACAATGCAGACATACTTTTTTGCTATTTTTTAAAATGTAGTTCACTGGGAAACCAGGTTCCCAAACTGGAGATTGTGATCGCAGGTTTCTTCCAACTTAAATCGAACCATCCCAACTAAATTGTAGGATTAGAGTCCTATAGTGGATATACAGTGGGGCAAAAAAGTATTTAGTCAGCCACCAGTTGTGCAAGTTCTCCCACTTAAAAAGATGAGAGAGGCCTGCTATTTTCATCATAAGTATACCTCAACTATGAGAGACAAAATGAGAAAAAAAAATCCAGAAAATCACATTGTCTGATTTTTAAAGAATTTATTTGCAAATTATGGTGGAAAATAAGTATTTGGTCAATAACAAAAGTTAATCTCAATACTTTGTTATATACCCTTTGTTTGCAATGACAGAGGTCAAACGCTTTCTGTAAGTCTTCACAAGGTTTTCACACACTGTTGCTGGTATTTTGGCCCATTCCTCCATGCAGATCTCCTCTAGAGCAGTGATGTTTTGGGGCTGTCGCTGGGCAACACAGACTTTCAACTCCCTCCAAAGATTTTCTATGGGGTTGAGATCTGGAGACTGGCTAGGCCACTCCAGGACCTTGAAATGCTTCTTACGAAGCCACTCCTTCGTTGCCCGGGCAGTGTGTTTGGGATCATGGTCATGCTGAAAGACCCAGCCACGTTTCATCTTCAATGCCCTTGCTGATGGAAGGAGGTTTTCACTCAAAATCTCACGATACTTGGCCCCATTCAGTCTTTCCTTTACACGGATCAGTCGTCCTGGTCCCTTTGCAGAAAAACAGCCCCAAAGCATGATGTTTCCACCCCCATGCTTCACAGTAGGTATGGTGTTCTTTGGATGCAACTCAGCTTTCTTTCTCCTCCAAACACGACAAGTTGAGTTTTTACCAAAAAGTTCTATTTTGGTTTCATCTGACCATATGACATTCTCCCAATCCTCTTCTGGATCATCCAAATGCTCTCTAGCAAACTTCAGACGGGCCTGGACATGTACTGGCTTAAGCAGGGGGACACGTCTGGCACTGCAGGATTTGAGTCCCTGGCGGCGTAGTGTGTTACTGATGGTAGCCTTTGTTACTTTGGTCCCAGCTCTCTGCAGGTCATTCACTAGGTCCCCCCGTGTGGTTCTGGGATGTTTGCTCACCGTTCTTGTGATCATTTTGACCCCACGGGGTGAGATCTTGCATGGAGCCCCAGATCGAGGGAGATTATCAGTGGTCTTGTATGTCTTCCATTTTCTAATAATTGCTCCCACAGTTGATTTCTTCACAACAAGTTGCTTACCTATTGCAGATTCAGTCTTCCCAGCCTGCTGCAGGTCTACAATTTTGTTTCTGGTGTCCTTTGACAGCTCTTTGGTCTTGGCCATAGTGGAGTTTGGAGTGTGACTGTTTGAGGTTGTGGACAGGTGTCTTTTATACTGATAACAAGTTCAAACAGGTGCCATTAATACAGGTAACGAGTGGAGGACAGAGGAGCCTCTTAAAGAAAAAGTTGCAGGTCTGTGAAAGCCAGAAATCTTGCTTGTTTGTAGGTGACCAAATACTTATTTTACCGAGGAATTTACCAATTAATTCATTAAAAATCCTACAATGTGATTTCCTGGATTCTTTCCCCCCATTCTGTCTCTCATAGTCGAAGTGAACCTATGATGAAAATTACAGGCCTCTCATCTTTTTAAGTGGGAGAACTTGCACAATTGGTGGCTGACTAAATACTTTTTTGCCCCACTGTATGCGTCCTTATGCTTTCCCCTTCAACTTACTTTGCCTTGCAGAGGTCCTTTTATGATTTTGGGGTATTTTTGAGAAACACTGTTTCCATGGCCCAGCTTTCCACTCTCCCCATCCCCCCAACTAAATACCTGCAATTAAAACAAAATAGAAATCTGTGGATGGATTCACAAAAAGCTATAGGCATGTATTGTTATTGATCAACTTTATCACATTTGAAAATGTTATGGAGCCATTCAACTGTACGAGGCCATATGAAAATAAATAAAGGACATGGAAAAAAGGCACTGGCTGATTGTTCGTATAACAAGGTCTGTTTACAAGGAGTCAAAAAGTTGCACAACCTTGTACTGACCCCTCTTGTTTCTGGCACTGCAACGGTGGCATTAGATTCCCCATAGTCAGAATAGCTGATTTGAGACTTAAGACTCACCTGCTCATGTTACACTTGGACCCTATCTGCACAGACCTCACCACCTCATAAGGATCTTAAACACCTTTATACTTTAATTAAATTAAAATAGACGTAGTTAATCATCAAAATCCATCTTTTTCAGGATACATTTAGATTCTACCAAGGCTTGTGAAAGAAGGCACAACTATTCCCTCAACTCAGTCAGTCAGGGTCCGCACCCTGCACAGTATGGCCTAAACAGTATGCTTTCAAATCATTCTTACCTCACCCTCAGCAGTGAGGGCTAAAGTGTGTCCATCAGAACCTTTTGAAGAAGACAACTTCCTCAAACTCCTGTGGGGATCCAGCACAAGTTTCTTAGGCGTAGCCTGGTTGTTTGAATCCCCCAGGCCCAGGCGGCCGTAGCTGCCTTTACCGCACGCCTTCACAGAACCATCTGATGACACTGCAAACGTGCAGTAATGCCCTGCTTCAAACTAGGACGAGAAAAAAAAAAAAAAAGCATTAATAACAGATAAATAAAATGGTCAATGCAGTATAATACGCCAAAGCTTTTGCCATTAAAAACAGGGCTCATTTTCTCAGTTCTTGCCACATTTTCTTTATGAGTCAAAAGTTACACAGAGAAAACTGGAAACTTTCCTTCCATGTGGTATATTGAAAAACAATACAACAGATACACGAATACAACCCAAACCACAGACATCACACACCGTTTGGGCATCACTGAAGCCCTGTGTCTGTTTGGGCTGTAAGATCTTCTCTTGTCTTCCCTCCGCCAGCTGATTGCTGCTGTTGCTGCCCCACACAAACACCATTACAGTTCCCACTCCTGTTTCCTGTGCTCTTGCTCCAGCACTGCTGGAGCACATGCAGTAGGATGCCAGGTTACAGATCTAACATGGACACAAATGTGGATGTCGTTAGATTAAATTGTCAAGTCAAAACAACTTCACAACTCAAAATGTACAGTGCAAGCAAGACAAGAGCATGCTATACAGCAAGTGTCCAAGGGGTTCAGGCAACTCTGGAACATGCTTTTACAATAAAGGCATTGTTATTTTTTACCTCTTCAAACAAGCAGAGAGCAACCTGAGAGAGTCCACAGAGTCCATCCGCATCCTTCTGTAGCACTTGGGTATTGTCCACATCGCCACAAAAACCCTGGATCAAAGTCAATTGCTCTTTAAAACAGCCATTCCAAAAATATGCCATATTTGTATTGTAATATAACATGTCTAATGAGTATTATATTATATTGTTATCATAATAATTATGATATTCAAAAGGATACACTCCATTATTTCTCTACAATTCTGACTTAGGTAGGTCATTTAAATAAAAAACAAAACACTCAGCAGAAAAAAGGTACAACAGGCACTTAATACAGTATTATAAGCTCTGTTATATCAGGGCACTGGATATGACAAATACTTTCAATACCCTAACTGCATTTATAAGCAAGTACTTGTATACTTTTACTTAAGTAGAATGTCAATGTGATACTTCACTACTAGAGTAATTTTGTCTCAGAGCAGTCGCACTTTTACTGAAGTACACCACTGTTAGTAAAACAGCCTAAATATTTAACTTAACAATTTTAAGGGCTATAATGGCTACTGATAACAAATAGCTTTGATTATGTGCATGCTTTATCAAAACGCAAATTACTTAATCTAGGATTTTTGTAATCACAGTAATTAAGGAAGACCAGGACAGCCCTGGTCGGTGTCTGACTATGAATGTCATTTTTTAATTATTTTATTATGGTATTATTTGATAACCTTTGTGCATTATAGTCAGTTGGTGAGGCGTGGCTGTTTTTATGTGCTTTATGAATACATTTCACATACCGAATATTGCCTCATCTGGAGACGGGTTTGATGGATGAGGTCAAAGCTTATGCCGGCTTCCAGCTGTTGAGACTTTGAAGAGGAGAAGGGCTTTGTGGGGTTTGAGAAAGCTGCAGAAGCAGCCAGGGCTACCTCCACCCACTCCAGCAGAAACTTGAGGGAGCCTCTCTGCATGGCCAAACCGAGCAACAGCTCAAGTGCCAGCCGTCGACCGTCCCGATCCGCCCCGCCAACCCCGCTGTTCACGGAGGTCTTCTTCAGGAAGTCGCTCACTTGTGCCAGGCAGTCGAGGCCAACCGCGGGGATCTTATTCTCGTTGGCTAGGCAAAGGGGCGGCAGTGAGGCCAGGACGGAGGATGCTGTGGTGAGAACGTCATTACAGAGCGGGGCCCCCGGGTCCACGGAGGCTGCGTATCGCCAGTTCTGCTGCAGTAAGGAGAACAGTAGACTTAGGCCTGTCCGCACGCCCACCTCTATGAGTACATCTGTACCCGACTTTGTTCTCGAGGCACAACCGTGCAGTCGAGACCTGGCGGCAACTTCATGGGCCTCGCTCTCGGACCCACTGGCAGCGCGTTGGGGCGGCGGCTGTGCCCCAAATTGATCGTGGTACTTGTTGTGAATGGCATAGTAGATTCTCTGCAATACGACCAGCTTGTGGTGGAGTGCCACCGCATAAGGGGTCTGCGAAAGCATACAGCGGGCCAAGCATCTTTGGCTGCAGAGAAGGGAGGACAAATACTTCTCCTTCTCCTCTGTGGCACAAGACTCATACTGAAAGTCTGGCAGGTGTGGGCCAATGAGTTCCTGAAGAGGTTGTGCCAGATCCACCACTTCCTTGTTGTCGAGGAGCTTATCATACAAAGACGCTGCATTCTGCCGGGTGGCGGCCTGCGCACTGTCTTCTGATGCCCAGGAGCTGTTGAGGTGATCCTGCCATTTCAGCGTCACATGGGTCTTGAAAGGCAGCATGCCTGACCATTTACCCACTGGAAAAAACCTGAGATTTAAAATAAAAATAAAAAATTGAGGACTAGATGATTTTTACATAATTTAAACAGATTCAGAAAATTCATGACAAAACTTGAGTACCAGAAAACTAGAGTGACACACCAGATTTTTGGGAACATCTCTTTTAAGTAGGGATGTTAATAATTAACCGTTTACCGACAATAACAATTTTGACTGATTTATACTATCAGTTACAGTTCAGGGATTAGGGCTGAGCTCAGTACTGTCATCCCCGCAAATAGTAAAATAAAATATACGTTTGTTTTTGTATTTCATATTTTTGCTGGTGAAAGTTACGGGCTGATGGGTTGATATGAAATGTAAACACAATCATCATTGTTTAGTTATGATCATTGACTGTCTTCCATCCTATGTTCAAGGGCTTCTGGAGAACCTAAACTTTTCAGTTGCTCCGCTCATCACTGGGAGGGACAGTCCATTAAACATTTGGGGGATTTATTTTTCGTGTCCAATTATTAATTATTACCAGGGCTGTACCTGACTCAGACTTTTTTGTCAGTGGAATCGTATTTGGCTGTTCAATGCGAATATTCGGAGGGGGGCGCACGGAGGATTGAGGCACAAGTATCTCCGTATCCTATTCCCGTGCCTCCAAAAAAGACAACAAAAAAAACACTGTTTTTAGTCGTTATATTTGGAGGAACGGCTCCAAATACGGAACGGCTCCACGTCTCTCTGCGATCGCACGGACTGTGTTCACATATAAAAATATATTTATGATTCCCCTTATTTATAATTATAATTTGTAATGTCCAATAAAAAAGACTGTAATTTTTCTTTTTGTTTTTCGGGGGATAGCACCCTAATATTTCAATATTGTCGGACAACGGTTAATGATTGGTTCACGAGGGTGGGCTATCGGTCATAGAAAATAATTTAATTAGCATCCCTACTTTTAAAAAATACTCCCACTTGTCCATCTTACCCGGATTCAGACAAGGTCTATACCAAATTCATCCCTCTGTCTCCAGTATAGGTAGTCAGGGGCATGCTAACTGTGCTCAGGCCACAGAGGGAATCGACTAGCCTAGCCCCTGTGAAAGTAGGGAAATTCACCTTCCAGGATCTCAATAGCTGAGTTTTTCAAGAGATACTGTGGGAGTTAAAAGTTAAAACAAGATATTTTAAATAGAGTTACATTCCGACCGATTTCTGACACAAACCCATTTATCCATCTGTTGGGTACAGTGATTATCAGTTGTGCTCGCATTGGTCGTGTAGGTAGGCCAGTTCAGAGTCAGTGACACGTTAGTATGGAATAGGAAGCATCCAAGAAGAAGAGCGGTCAAATACAGTAGGTTATAGCAAAGAATAATTATGGGTCATAGATGTGTTGTAAACACTTGCGACAGTGAGAAAAAGAAAGGGTCTCATGTGAGGTTCCACAGATTTGATACAGTTATCTATGCGGTATTGTTCTGGTGTGTGGCATTGCAGTTTGTAAACACTGCGCCCACCGGATGGAAAAACGGTTATGCACCAAAACTATGAATTACTCAAAAGTGGAACACAAAGAGACTCAAATTTAAAGATAGGTTAAAATGAGATGAACTTCTTACGGGTTACCATGTATTTTGCGAGCATTTCGTTCTCAATGTAGCTCGACATAGAGGCTCACCTACTCTTAGCTTTTTAGAATAGATTGCTTGAGGCATTGGGGCGTATATGGTTTCCAGTCCGGATAAAAATATCAAGAGGCAATGATGTAGTCAGGGGCGTGCCAGTTAGTAAAGCCCATTCACTGGTATAGCTAGGAACCAGCAGCAGTTTGGTTCCAAACCTCATTGATAAAAAAAAAACAACATATGTATATATTCCAAGAAACAGACTGGGTATATCTTTAGACATCAGACTGGGTACTGTATGTCCTTACAAGTGTACAATTAAGGCCTGCCGGCAATATGATCCAATCAAACATGCAGCTCTCCCTTTGCTAATGCCAGTCATTAGATTTTTACGGCACGCAAATAATAAAAGCCGCCGACGATGAGAACCACACACCCTTAAAGGGGTCCAGATACAGGGCAGAGTACAGCAGCTGTACCACTTTCCAGCCTGAGGAACTTAACTTGGCCGCAGATGACAGAAAACAGCCCCAGCCGAAACATCAGCCACAGTGTTTTACACACAACCATTAGAAGCAGATAGGCACCTGTTCCTGATATAAGTGGATGTAGAGACATGATAAGAGACCTTCAGATCGCTTCCATTATCCCAGTAGTTATTTATTTGTGGTGACTTTGACAGCTTTAATAATAACAACCAGCTTGGTGAGCGAGACAACGTCCAAAGGGACTGAACAAGGCTGTTAAGAAAGCTGGTTCTGTCCCTGGTGTCACCCTGGACCCACTGGTTAACTAAGGGGATGAGGACCAACCTACTGGCCGTCATGGAGACCCCTTCCAGCACCTACGTGACAGCAGTTAACTAGGGGAGGAGGACCAACCTACTGGCCATCATGGAGACCCCTTCCAGCACCTACATGACACCAGTTAACTAGGGGAGGAGGACCAACCTACTGGCCATCATGGAGACCCCTTCCAGCACCCCTCCCCTGGCAGAGAAGCTCCTCCACAGCGCTCCGGGGAGCTACAGGAGCCACAATAACACGGCACAAGGCAGAAGGACATTAAAAACAATCACCTGTTGTAATACTCTATATATATCTATATATTATATTGTTGTTATAACCATTTTTTTGCACCCTGGAACACACAGTATAGGTACAGTTTTTATATGTATGCATGCTTGCTCAATGTTCTATTGTTGACCGTTTGAATTGTCAAGAGATTTATCGTAAGGTCTATAGTATATTGCCAAATATTTTTAATATCAACATTTGTATATATTTCTAGGTTTCTTGTATATTGCAAAAGTATTCTATTTCTCATGTAATTCTTATGTCTCTTGCATATTGACGTTTTTTATTTTATTTATTATTTAACTGTATTATAATTCCTATTGCTTTAATGTGAGCTGCTATAACACCACAACCTAAAGTATTAATCAATAAACTAAATATTTGTTTAGCTGTCTATCCAATTATCAATCTAAACACTGGCCAAGTTAGCCGGTCTGTTAGCATTATGCTAACCACTACCGGCTAACTGACATTAGCTTGCCCCAGCCCACTTTTGGAGCTATTCTTCGGCAACGGGGGCAGCGTTGACATTACGGTCAACTTTGCCGCCTGACAACCCGCCTCTCCTCTCGCCACGTCCACGTTCTGCAACGGCGCAAACTGCGGAATACCTGCACCCGACAAAACCGTGGCGACAGCCCCGGTGTCATTCGCCCGCCAGCGCCGGTGACACCGAGCAGCGGTCCGCGTCCGAGCCGACGACGCCTCCCCTGTTAGCGGCGGCGCCGGCCGCTAGTGCGCGCTAGCCGCCGGAGCCCCGCCGCCCGCACGGCGCCGAGCACCGCCGCGCGGCTGACAGCCCGCGGCGGGCGCGCCGCGGCGAGGCGCCGACCCCACGGCGTGCGAGTCGTTCATTTAAATGACACCGAAGCGCGTTAGGAGACGTCTACCTGAGTAACGGACTGACGGTCCAGCCGGGGAGGACGCACGTGCCACAAAGTGATCCCCTGCCAAAAAGTGAGTGCCCGTCCGCGGGAGCGCGCGCGCGCGCGCGCGCTGCCTGTTAAAGCCGCATCTCCCGGTGACGCGTCCGGCTGCTTCCAAGGGGTTCAGACGGCCACACACACACACACACACACACACGCGCGCGCACACACACACACACACACACACACACACACACACACACATACACACACACACACACACATGCACACACACACACACACACGCAGAGCTCTGTCCGTGGTGACGGTGCAGGGATGTGTTTGTCAAATTTGCACATCTCTGTCCAACACTATTCATCACACTTGGGGCCAAGGAAGTGTTTGCACCTTGTCGACTAATATGACATGTGCATGGTTATAGGTGACACTATCGTGTTGTCTATGATGATGTTTATATGTGTGTGGTTTGTCTAAGATCCTTGTTCAAGTTCAAGTTCAAGTTCAAGAGAATATTTGTCACATACATATACATACAGTCATACATATATGCAGTGAAATGTCATGACACCCGGTGGTTTAGACCTATATCTGGAAACTCGACTATAATGAACATGTTTTAGGGATGCGTTGTGTATACGATAAAGAAATGATCTATCTTGCAATCATCCTTATGAATCTACATTATTTGACCTGCTCTGTGCTCTCGATTATAACCAGTCCAGTCCTTTTTTTTTTATTTTTTAACCAGTTTAAATATCTTTGAAAGGGCAACAGGCCCGCAACCCATAAAAGGCAGTTCTCCAGTGACATGGTAGTGTAGATGCTGCAGTCGCTTTTTGGCGAGTGCAAAATTGCATTCTGTGTGTTGCACTGGCACTTCAAAAGGTATTTAAACAGGCAAAGTGGACTGGGTGGGCTATAACCTTTAAAACATAACCCTCACAAATGAAGACAAGCCTTCCGAGGCATAAATAACCTTTCAGTGACAAGACAGACGCTGCAATCACTTTTTTGGCAAGTGGACAAATGCCTTTTATGGGTTGCAGGCCTGTTGCACTTTTAAAGATATTTAAGCTGGTAACAAAAAGGCCTGGACCGGTTGAAATCGAGAGCACAGAGCAGGTCAAATAATGCTGATTCGTAATGATAATTGAAAAATAGATCATTTCTTCATTTTACATGCAACCCATCCCCAAAACATGTTAATGAAAGTCTAGTTTCCAGATATAGGTCCGAAACAAGGATCTTAGACAAACCACACACATATAAACATCATAAACAACAACATAGTGTCACCTATAACCATGCACATGTCATATTAGTCGACAAGGTGCAAACACTTCCTTGGCCCCAAATGTGTTGGACAGAGATGTTCAAATTTGATAATCACATCTCGGCACCGTCACCAGGGACAGAGCTCTGTGTGTGTGTGTGTGTGTGTGTGTGTGTGTGTGTGTGTGTGTGTGTGTGTGTGTGTGTGTGAGTGTGTGCGTGCGTGCGTGTGTGTACGTGTGTGTGCGCGTGTGCGTGCGTGCGTGTGTGTGTACGTGTGTGTGTGTGTGTGTGTGCGCGTGTGCGTGCGTGCGTGTGTGTACGTGTGTGTGTGTGTGTGTGTGTGTGTGTGTGTGTGTGTGCGTGTGTGTGTGCGTGTGTACGTCATGGCCGCTTGAACCCGTTTCAAGCAGCCGGACGCGTCACCGGGAGACGCGGCTTTAACGGGCTGCGCGCGCGCGCGCGCTCCCGCGGACGGGCACTCGCTCTTCGGCAGCGGGGTCACATTCTGGCACGACACCGGTCCCGCTGCTCGTCACCGGGCATTACCCGTCCCGTCCCCGTGGGGTCTCCCAAGAACAGAGCAACAAGGCGCCCTCACCCACGTTTGAAACGACCAAAAACAACAACAATAATTATATTTTAAGAACAACTAAAAATAAATAAACGTTGCTATATATATATATATATAGATAGATAGATAGATAGATAGATAGATAGATAGATAGATAGATAGATAGATAGATAGACAGACAGACAGACAGACAGACAGACAGACAGATAGATAGATAGATAGACAGACAGACAGACAGACAGACAGACAGACAGATAGATAGATAGATAGATAGATAGATAGATAGACAGATAGATAGACAGACAGATAGATAGATAGATAGATAGATAGATCGCTCTTTTTTATATATATACACGATATTGTTACTTTTATTATCATTGATGGATTCTAACACACATGTCTGTTCATAGTCCAGGGGCATGGCTTTTTTTTTTAATATGATATTGTTATTTTTTTTTATTATTATAATGGGTGGATTCACCTACATGGAGGCACCTACAGGTGCACCTAATATTGATCTTACGTTCATCTTTCTGCTTCACTTTCTGCTTTATTTCATAAGTTACTATATATTTAATTTTTGGACATGGCCTTTCTATTTTTCTGGACTTTTATTTTGATCGTTTTTTATTTCTTATAGTATTTCTGTTTTTTACGGTTATATCTGTTTATCATTGGTTATAGTGTAAATTGGCAGATTTGTATTTTTATTGGGTATAGCTATCTGTTTTATTGTATATTTCCCAGATTTAATGGTTGATGTGAGCTCCTGGGACATTACCCACACAGATGCACCCACCTTCACATATATATATATATAGATAGATAGATAGATAGATAGATAGATAGATAGATAGATGTATCTCTCTTTTTTCATATATACGATATTGTTGTTTTTTTTATTATTATAATGGATGGATTCACCTACATGGAGGCACCTACAGGTGCACCTAATATTGATCTTACATTCATCTTTCTGCTTCACTGTTTATTTCATAAGTTACTATATATTTCATTTTTGGACATGGCCTTTCTATTTTTCTGGTCTTTTATTTTGATCGTTTTTTATTTCTTATAGTATTTCTGTTTTTTAAGCTTATATCTGTTTATCATTGGTTATAGTGTAAATTGGCAGATTTGTATTTTTATTGGGTATAGCTATCTGTTTTATTGTATATTTCCCAGATTTAATGGTTGATGTGAGCTCCTGGGACATTACCCACACAGATGCACCCACCTTCATATATATATATATATGGATAGATAGATAGATAGATAGATAGATAGATAGATAGATAGATAGATAGATAGATAGATAGATGTATCTCTCTTTTTTTATATATACGATATTGGTTTTTTTTATTATTATAATGGATGGATTCACCTACATGGAGGCACCTACAGGTGCACCTAATATTGATCTTACATTCATCTTTCTGCTTCACTGTTTATTTCATAAGTTACTATATATTTCATTTTTGGACATGGCCTTTCTATTTTTCTGGTCTTTTATTTTGATCGTTTTTTATTTCTTATAGTATTTCTGTTTTTTACGGTTATATCTGTTTATCATTGGTTATAGTGTAAATTGGCAGATTTGTATTTTTATTGGGTATAGCTATCTGTTTTATTGTATATTTCCCAGATTTAATGGTTGATGTGAGCTCCTGGGACATTACCCACACAGATGCACCCACCTTCACATATATATATATATATACACACACATAAAAAACAATAGAACAAATGGCCTGTTTGAATTATGCAGCATGACAGAGCCAGCCAACAAGATAGATATATTCATTGCAAAAGTAAAGTGTTTAAACCAATTATTGTTAAAATGAATAATTACACAAAACCATTGCATTCATCACTGCTTTAAACTGATCTTTTTTGCATTTAATTCATCCAATTAGATCCTGTTGTGACGCACACTATATGGGATGGAGTGTGTATCTTGTATTAATCATAAACGATCTTCATGTGTTGAAGAATGAATTAATCAATTAATTTGTCCATTTTCTATATCAAGACGGGATTATTCACATTTGCTGTCAATTTTTAATTACCCATTACTCCTCAACCCGTGACGATATTGCAGTTTGTATGACTCAGATAACTTTGTACTGTGCGTGTAGGAGCTGGCACTGTACTAACTGATGGGATTGTGTTAATTGTGTGGGACAGTATTTTAACCTTCCTCAACCTGATTTGATGTTTCCTGGAAAAATCTTTTAAAACGGTCATTTGGAAGTTCAGAGGGCACACAATATCACCCTAGGCCAGCATTGTGTGAATACGTGACGGGCTGTATACACAAAATAAAAAATACATAAATACAAATGATTAGACCAGGACCGACCATTTCAGCACGTCCGGATGAAGTATTGCTCCGCTAGTTCTGCATGTCGTGAAACGTCTGCATTTTGTTTTGCATCAATGCCTGCGAATGCAGGATGTACTTTCAAATCAGATGGTTATGTGAAAAATGCACGACCCGACGTGATGTCATCCAAACGTGAAACGCGGGTCTATTGGTTTTACCTTAAAAAAAATGTATAATTAAATGAAAAAGGTTTTTTGGCCATTGGGTGTTAAGTCATTTGGTCGAGTCAGGGTCAGATATTATTCTTACACGTGTGTGTGTGTGTGTGTGTAGGTGTGTGTACTGTTAAAAAACAATGCGTCGTGCAAAGTTTGACAATATTTGCACAACGTGTGTATTTTCATCCCGGGGGACAGCCGCTCCGTGGGTTTAAACACTGCTCCTCGCCGCCGTGCGGGCGTTCCCTCACGCCCGCGCACTCCGCGCCGGGGACGCCGGCGGCGTCTCACGCGTCACCCGGTGACTCACGCGTTGATTCACCGGGTCTTGCTGGGGAGTCGCGCTGCATTCCGTCGATTTCCGGGACTCGGAAAACGGCGTCCCACTCCCGACGGCCGGCTCGAGAGTGTTTCAACTGGGATGTCCACGTCGAGATGTCACGGTCTGTCGCTCGAGTCCCCCCAGACAGCAACCCCGACGTCACAACCGCGCGGCCCGGCACCCAGCGTCGGCGGTGAACCGGACGCCGCTCAATACGATCTGATCCGCGATCTACGTGTCGTTACGAGCCGCAACCCCCCCCACCCCACCCCACCCCACCCCACCCCGGAACGCGGCGTCATAGCCGATCTCCCAGAATGCACCGCGCCGCCCGCTGTTCCGTTTGCCTACCGCCGTCCCAGCTGCGGCTTCACCCACGCTACCAAACCTGCTTTGTTGGTAGCGCTGCGGTTGTACAGAAACCCATACAAGCATATCTTGGATATCTCTATACCTTTATATATATATATATATATATATATATATATGGTTGAGACAGCGATGCGGAGGGTTAGCGTGTTGCTAACGGAACAGCTGGAGACGCAAGGCATTATGGGAAGGACTAACGTCGCCCATATACCATGTGACGAGCGAGTAATGCTGCGTTCAGGTGAATTTGGAAATCGTTTTTCGTTTCGTTTCTGGGTTGGTGCCCAGTCCCCCCCCTGTGAAACAGAAACAGTATTTGTCACACAGCACACCACACCGCAACACATGCTTGCACACACATGCGCAGGCTTTGGACGGTGGCCGGTGAAATGGTTCCTCTGCATTTGACCCGTCCTGGCCTGTCCTTCCTCCGGGGCCACAGCCAGGAGCAGTGGGCGGCGTACGTGGACGCGCCCGGGGACCTGGTGATGAGTGTCCATCGCTGGTCAGACGATGATGGGTGCATGTTTTTGAGGGGGGTCCTTACTGACGCGAGGTGGAGGAAACCCCACGTGAGCGTGTGTGGGAGAACATGCAAACTCCACACAGAGTTGCCAACAGCGCCCCCAGGCGGGAATCGAACCCCGGGCCTTCTTGCTGTGTGGCAGGCTTCTGGGTTCCACAAGCTACTTCAGCCTGTTGACATTCCATTGAAAACTGCAGAGTGGTTCAAATCAAAGGATAGACGTGTTCTAAGATAAAGATCCATGCCAGGGAAACTTGGTTCACCGTTAACGTTGTGCCACATCTGGCCCTCGGCACAATTAAATCCGGTCCGGTAGTTAAATCCGGCTGGCGAAGACATTTTTTAATCACAAATCTCAATGAATCCACAAAATTGTGCTTAATCATTTTTAAATATGTACGTTTTAAATATGTACTGGTATGTGCCTCTTCAAAGTGTAAGACTTCCAAGGAGCTGGGCTCACATCGCTGGCGCCCCCCCCCCCCCCCCGTGCTTCACGCTTTGGACAATGATGTCACAAATCACCCCCTTTAGTGGAATTGGATGATGTCAAAAAGCGCCCCGAGCTGCACAGAGCGGCCCGCTGTTCCCTTGTTTATTCAATGTTTATTAGTGTTGCATGTTTCTAAATTGCACCAAATTCGACACTGCGCACCCTTGGGTCCCCAGCGATACACCCGCTAAGTGTGAAGTCGATGGGATGAGCGGTTGTGGAGATAATCGAAGGACATACAGACAGATTCCTAGATCCTAGAATTATAGTTACATTGGATTATTTGGCAATTCAGTAATGTGCGTTGTTTTTCCCTTGATGTTCAACACGGCCCCGAGGAAGAAGGCCCTGGCCAGTGGTCCCCAGGTCGTTGAAGACCCCTGTACTGTCTGATGCTTTGATGGGTTTCTTCGTGTGTTCCAGGGTTGTTGTTTTTTTTGGGTTTTTTTGCTTGAATTCAAAGCTTTAGTGTGGCCTGGGGGAAAGAAGGTTGTCGGGGTTCTTATATCTTATTCCTACTTTTCTCATGGTTACCCTCCTCATGTTGTTTCAGGTACAAAGAATGACATCCCACAGTCCCCAGACGACAACCCCTGTGTTTACTTTTAACACCATCGCTGGCAAAAACCAAAGACTAAGGGAAGCGCTGCCAAGGCTTAAGGGAAGTACTATAATAAGGAAAAGAAAGAGGGGGGAGACGTCAGCCAAGTGTCATGACAGGGGAAGCTCCTTTGGAACCCGTGTAGCAGTACGCTGGGGGTGGTGTTGCTGGGGTGGAGGTAGGGGCTGTTGGAGAGATTACGTGGGATGAAGATGAGATTAAGTCCGCTTAACTCCACTTTAAATTGAAATCAGCGAGGACCCAAGTCGTGAGCAGCCGACTGAGGAGATGAAACGTCTGAAAGCGGAGCATTTACAGTTTGAGGGAGGAGCCTCGGACTTTTAAGACGGACAGTCTCTGGAAAAGGATACCGATGACACTTTATTGATCACTGTGTTTTGATTGATTGTGGGAATTGAGGTGAAAGTAGAAGAGCTGGCTGGTCTGCCCACTTTCACAATCCCAATCTCCATAGCAACAATAACCTCTTTCCTGAAAGACAAATGTGCTATAAGTCCATTTAAGGAAGTTTAACTCGTGTAAAAGTGAGATACAACACGAGGCAGGCCCACATGTTTACAACGAGTCAAGGTCAGCTTGGTTCCAGGACTGGTTATATCTCCGGTCATTTGAGTGCGACTAGTTAAGATGGTCGGCGTCTTACAGACGGTGTGTGTCAGTGTATTTGACTGCCTTGAGAGGGCCCGTGATCTGAAAGCTACAACATATAATTATCTTACAGAACAAGCCCCGAAAACACCAGGACATATGTGATAATAACACCCCAGGGTGTGATTGGATGTGTATGATAGGATATGGGTGGAGAACCAGGGAAACACATTGTAAACAACTGTGGAGTCTTGAACAAGTTGCAATTATAATGGAATCTCAGCATATACAGGGCCAGTGACGTTAATGCTCCCTTATACAATTTGTTTGTATATTATACCATTTTATACAATTTGTTACTATTTGTTACTATACTATAGTATTTTATGCCATGCCATTTGTTACTGTACTATTGTATACTGTATTATTATATCCTTTACTATGTTACTATTCTATACTTTACTGTACTGTGTCATGCTATTTAGTACTGTACTATATACTATACTATTGTATATTATTGTATACTTTACTATTTGTTACTATACAATAGTATACTACACTATACTATTTTATTTCATGCCATTTATTACTATACTATATACTACTGTATATCATTGTTTACTTTACTATTTGTTACTATACTATTCTATACTATACCATTCTATATTTTATTATACTATGCTATTTTTCTATTTATTATTATACTATATACTATACTATTGTATATTGTACAATTTACTGTTTGTTACCATTCTATACTATACTATTTTATACTATTCTGTACTATACTATACCATACTATACCATAATAAACTATACTATACAATACCATACCATATACTATACTGTTTGATATTATTGTATACTTTACTACACTTTACCATTGGGTATTTTACTATACTATACTATACTATACTATACTTTACTAAAGCCTATAAAAATCATATAGGTCTAATATAAGGGCCTTCTTGAAACCCAGTCATGAACTCACCAAATATAATTTATGACATCAGGTCATAGAAATTTCAATTCCTGGATGGTGATGCTGTGCAAATCTCACTTCCAAACCGGATCTCTAAAAGGGGGCCAGGCTGGCAAAACGACAACACCGGATTGAGGAAATTGACAAGGGCAAACCATGTGCAAAACAAAGTCGCTGATAACCATGCAACCTGCCGAGCCCCAGGTCAGTCCCCGCCGACTCCAGTCGCCAGAGGTGGTCCGCCGGTCCTTCGTCCTCCCAGAGACCATCCATCTCTCCACCCGCTCACCCATTCAACCCCACCGCCCCGATCCTCTGCTCTCCTCTCCGACCATGTCTTTCCTGCTGTTCACCGTGCTGTCTTCCATCGTGGTGCGGGACATCGACGCCTGGGGCTCCAGCGTCCGGTACGCGGTCAACTGCCCGGAGCGCTGCAACGCGGAGCTGTGCGGCGCCGCCGCCGCGCAGCGCTGCCGGCGCACCGTGATGGACGACTGCGGCTGCTGCCAGGTGTGCGCGGCCGGAAGGGGCGAGCACTGCTACCGCACCGTGTCCGGCATGCACGGCGTCAAGTGCGGAGCGGGGCTCTACTGCGAGTTCTACAAGGACGAGGACGACTACGGGGACGAGTACGGCATCTGCAGAGGTGGGCGACCGCCGCGAACGCCGGCGCCGACGCGCCGCCGCCGCTCGAACCGCTCACACGGAAAACACATATCTGTAGATGTAGTGTTTGGATTGTGTAATAATCGCTGTGGCTGTAAACCCGATTATCAACCGGTTTTGGTTGTATTTCCAATTCGGCGACGTGCTGGATGTCACTTTGGGCGCTCACGACAAACTGCATTTCTGTTCACGGGCCTATTTACCTTCATCCGCTGTTGCCTAGGCAACCCGGACGCGTCGCCTTGACTTGTGGGGCCAGCGCCGCTTTTGGGGATCCCTCTCCGTGTCGTGTTTACGTCTTGTGTCTCCGCAGAGTGCACGTACGGGACGTATGGGGTGGAATGTCGGAAGGAGTGCAACTGCAAAGGAGGCATCTGTGACCGGGAGACCGGAGTCTGCCTCACCTTCAAGTTCTTCGCCAAAATCGCCGGAAAATTAAAGTCTCAGACAACAGGTGACGATCTGGGGATGGAACTGGCCTCGGGGGAAAATCGACAGTTTGGGAGCTCGTGGTCAATTTTGGGGGTTTTTAATGGGCTTAGGGCATCAGTATATTTAGGGGATTAGACAAAGAGCATTGGTAAAACATAAATGATGATAATAATAATAATAATAATAATAATAATAATAATAACCTTTTATACAGAGCCTTTCATACAGCACAACGTGCTTTACATTACTAGAAGGCTATCAAATAATAATAATATAGAATTAATAAAGTAAAAAAGCAAACAAGCAATAGTTATATGACTTTATAATGCACTTATAATGACTTGAAATGTACTAAGCTCTGATTCATGGTCTATTTAAGTGTAACATATTAATAATCTGTGATACATCATGAATGCATATTTTTTTAAAGAATTTTACAATCAATCCTAATCAAATTTGGCAACAAAATAAAAAATCCCCAAATCCCTAAACTGAAATGGGGTAAGATGTACATTGAAAGATCAGCAAACGATTTTCGATCATTATCTCTTTTGAATGATTTGTCTAAGATCATTTCGAAACTGCTCCAAAACCCGTCTATGTACACGAATGTCACCACGATATGACACGCAAGTACGGCGGCACGCTGAGTCCCCTGCTCTAACGTGAGGTCTTTGTGAACCTTTTTCCCATTTGCCTGCAGGAGCAGGAGCAGAGTTGGGCTCTGGAGAGGTCAGCACCGTCCAGAACGCAGAGGAACACACGGAGAGATCCACAGCCCAGAAGAGACTCAACCCTCGCTGACGAAGCAACGCAGAACATACCCACTGTAAATGTAGCATACTGTTAAATTATAAATGATTAAATGATATATATATATTTTATTATGTTAAGAGACCAAAACTTTTATAACATTTAAAAGTTGATTTTGATTTTGTTATTCCTGGGTAATCTCATTTAGTGTGCCTTTCGACGTTGTGGTTGGAGAAATTGCAGTAAGATCAAAATACAAAATAAAGTACCTTGCACTTTTTATATGGTTTGCAAACTGGATACAGCAATACCTTGCATATATCAAACCATTTCATTGCACTAAATCCTCTGAGGTCATCTAGAAATATCTTGTCATTTATATATTTGGCCTGCTGACATGGAAATGATGTATATTTCACCAGTTAATGTACGTAAATTATGCTTTTACGATTAAACCAAAGTTACGGAAAAGGAAAAAAAATAAACCGTTGACTGTGATTTGATTTTATTTTCATCAAGATTACTTCTATATCGCTTTCTTTCGATATGGAAAATGGCCTTGTTTTTTGTTCACACCGGTCAGCGACTTCTATGGAACATGGACAGCGGCTCCTTTTCCAACATCCCACCGATATGGAACATTGCCAGTGGATTTACGGCTTTTGGTGCAAGTGGGAAAAGGGGGCTTGAGTGGAGTTATGATACGTTTGAACCCTTTAGTCATTTCGAGTCGTTATAAACTCATTATATGGAGCCATTATAACAAGCCGCAGAGACGGTTTCCTACTTCGACATGAAAATATAGTTTGAAATGAATAAGACACGTATTTCTTTCGCGGCCAGCGGCCCTACGTCTATTTTCATTCAAGCGCCAACTTTATTTATGGAGAGTCACACGAGCACAGAGTGAGCGGGGTCGTGCTGTCACGCGGCCATCTTTAGACACAGCCAACTCTTCACTGTTATAAATAGAAATGAAAGTACATCGAAAAGAAAACACCTTTTCACTTATCCGTTTAACTCACGCGGACACCTAATCCCCATTGGGAGTTAATGGATAGCAGAACGTAGGCTTGACTGGTTTTGACACAGCAAAGCTCACACGAGCATGGACCAAGCCGTTTTTTCCACTTTTACGTCATCTTGCATCAACACACTCTGTTATGGATGAAATAAGCGGCCTTTCGGGGACCCGACGTGGATAACAGCTTCAATAGCAGGGGGGACTTGACATTTCTGAAAGGTTGAAGGAGGCGTTCGACGTCTGTTGATATAGGTTGGAGAGAGAGAGGGAGACCTCGCCCGTTTTGCTGGAGCCACATCAGAGCGCGGGGAAAGAAAGACCACGTTCTGTGCGGAGGGGCGGTGAGGAGGTCTTTGGGAAAATGGTGGAGGGATATCGCTTCTTTGAGGGAGGCGGGAGGAGTTCCCGATCCGATCCTCATTACAGTGGGGACGAAAAAATCGGATAAGTCACGGGCGGGGGGCGGAAGTGACGTGGACACAATCTTCCGTCTTGTAAAGAGAGAAAGGTTGTTTTTGTCCCCTTTTTTTTTTTTTTTTTTTTTTTTTTATCAAAGTAGTTAAACAGTTTATCCTTCGTACAATATCCCAAATCAAACCCCCGGAGGGTGACGATGTGTTCAGGGGCAACGTTAATGTCGGAATCTGCTTCAGCCGAGTAACGGTCATCAGTCGTCGGGCAAAGTCCCCGAGAACGACCCGCTTTCATTTTGTCTGACACATGTTGGCGTCGACCGTTAATACCGTCCATCAAAGCTGCCGAAAATGCAGCGCGGTGCATCATCGAGCTTAGGTGCAAAACATGTTTTCCGAGAGGCCGACTCAACTCTGGATAGTGAAATGGACACTCCATGACTTACTGCACTGTAGGCATTATGGAAAACTTTGACCGGAATGGGTTTCTTTTAGAATCAGAATCAGAATCAGAATCAGAAATACTTTAGTGATCCCAGGGGGAAATTACTTAAAAGGCTTGTAGGGAAAAATAATTTTGGCACAAGCTTAAATAAATGATCAAAACGGTTTAAACTGGTTTTGTTCATCATCTTGTCATATGTCAATGTTTGAGATGTACAATATATAATAATATACTGTATATTTCTCTCTTTCGGGGCTTAGAGTTGTTATAATTTCTGGGACACTCAAGAACATCACTTTAAACATAAAAGTGCAGGGAATTGGTCATTATTCCATTGGTCTTGCTTTCTTTTTTGTATTAAAATAGTGATAGCTAATAATGCAGCAAGCAGATTAAATTAAAAATATATATTTTTACTTATAATTTAACGTCATCCCTAAATAAAGATGTTGATTAAATGCTGTTGTCTTCAAAGTGCGTTTTCCCATGTTATTTACAAAACGAAGGATTAGCAGATTGTAAAACGTGTTGACAAATCCAATTACGTCAGAGCGATTGGTAAAAAAATAAAAATAAAAAATAAAAATAAAAAAAGAATATAAATAAAACAGCGCTCGGGTTAAAAATAGTGCTTATTAGCCTCACCTCTGACTCTTTTCTCATGCACAAAGGTTTTCCAGTATCCCGCTTGTTTATTTCCTGTGCTTCCTGACACCTGTGAAAATGTCCCAACTTCCTGTTGTTGTTGTGTCTGTCCGAGATAGGAATGCAGAAGCCAGGGACGTTTCAAGTGACACGGCTTCAACTATCTGTCTTCCTCTTCTCTTTATCATAATAAAAAATATATATAATAATAATTCCAAGAAAACCTAAAGATATTAGGCTCTGACAGACCTATCATATATATCATTTTTTTTAATAAACACATCATTATTAAAATTAAATCGTGTACATACAGTATATTAAAATTAGATAATAAAGACAAAGACGGATAAATATTCGGATCTGCTCCTAAAAACCTCTGATGTAATGGAGTAAAGCCCTTCCTGTGGGAGGGGGAAGTACTATTAATGTCACCGGCCCTTTTCACGGTGAGAACCAAACCTTATCTAAGTGAAAACAGGTTCCTTTGATAATTACTCTATTTGGGCCGCCAATAACCACTTGAAAAATCCAAATCCGGGAACCAATCTGTCTTGGCACTTCGCATTTATTTCAAATGAGCTCATTTGATTTACACTCGTCGAAACGGGGTCCTTTTTGTCTCCGCCCAAGGTCGGGCTCTTTCTTCTCACGGCGGATTATGACCGATGTCAGGACGAAGGTCAACAGATATGCGATCCCGAGTAATGCGATCGTGTGATTCATATTTCTCGAAATGCGTTTCACTTGAAGGATGTGGCCCCTGGATTTGAAGGGGGCCGGGAGACGGGCGGGGCGGCGGCTCCGCTGGTGCGTTGGCGTGTGTGCGAGGGCTGGGAGGGTGTTGATATGCGCTCAGGCTCTCATGGTCCCCTCGTTCCCCTGAGAACCCCGGCAGCGTAGGCCCCCGCCGCCAAACAAAGGGCCCTGCAAAATAACAGGAAAGTGTTGGTGAGAAATACCCTTTATCTGACTCCCCGAGCACGTCACTGCCGCCCCCACAGAAACAAAGGTGCGTGAAGTGCGACAGTAAATAACACTGATTTACTGCAAATAGACGCTCTGGTATTTACAGTTGGGCGCTGCTTCAACAGGTTGTTTATGAGCTCTGGAATGGCCGATGGGGTTGGTGAAGACGTCGCAGTGTGATGTCTGCATCCTCCGCTCCACGGACAACAACAACAACAACAACAACAACAACAACAGCAGCCCTGCGTGTTTTAATCCGAGGGCTTAAAGAATGAACGTCGTGAATTTTTGGGTGTTTGCGTATCAATGTGCTCACCCTTCGATATGTCCGGCCACCGTGTTTCCGGGGGACACGGGAGCACTTTGGCTTCCTTTCGGGGGCCTGGGATCTTTTTTTTTTTTTTTTTTTTTTTTACCCCCTTTTTTGGACTTCCACAAAATGTCTTGTGGCAACCTGGCAACAGGAAAACAAGTCTGGACTTTCAACCCAAGCGATCTGACAGAATCTCGAATTGATGTGAGGATAAAGGATCATCTGCACGGATGCAGTTTTGCTGTCACACAACTGTACTAAAATGTTGATTTTAGTGACACTATTTTTGCTGAACAGCAGCAATCTATCTCGGGTTTTGCTTAAAAGTCTGTTGTTCTTGCAATAAGCCTCAGGGGTTAATGGTTTCGATTTTAACTGAAGGGTGAATGTGCGGGTCGGCCGGTACGCTTCTCGAGATTTATTTGAAGGTTGTTTTGGGTTTAGAAAAAGTCTTCTAGCTCACTATAAGGTTTTCCGTCGCTATTCCTGCACCAAAAAAATAGTATAATGTTATCTTGCGGCCACCACACCCTGCCGCCCCTGGTGCACCTAATCCATAATATTATCCATGAAAATACAGTATGGCATCTGTTCATCGGTGATAACCAGCCGGGACAATAGACTTTATTCATTGATTTGACAATTATATTTTTACTACATATACAGCATACATCACAGCGGTTTGTTTTTTTTTAGGTTAAAAAAAAACCCACTGTGGTAGTTGCAGAAACACATTATGGCTGTATTTGTAATACTGTGATTTGTGATTTTGAAGAAGATCGTTACTGCTTCATACAGTATCACTACTTTTGTTGTTTAGGCATTTTTAAAACTCAAGCTCAGTCAACTCAAATGAAAAAGTTATACAGCTATATATGATTAATATAACAAATTATTGCGTAACATAACATAAAGATAGAATATTTGTAATATCTTCGATCTTGGATGATTGTTCATGTTTATAAGCGGTTTTCTCAATCAAGTTGCTCGCCAAATCAGTTAACTGGCATTGAATGAGTTTGAACTTTGTTTTCCTGCGTGTCACCAATTGTATGGTTTTTTAACTGACTTCTATTCACAAAATGTCTAATTTCACTCCTCTGTGGCTGCCAAGAGAAACAACATCGTCGTTGGTAACAGTAAAATATGCAGATTACGTTATTTATCTGTGTTAGAAAGCCTTGTATGTGTGACCAATTATACTAGTTTTTTTTCCCCCCTAGAGTGCTGAAAATTACATTTAATCTGTAATTAAAATAAATGAAATATGTGATCAGCACCGAAAACCCCACCCTCCTCCATCTTAAAAGGGCAACTCTGCGTAATGTCAAGCAGTACAAATCAAAATGAAACCTGAGGGTGATGGTTAGATAATAGGATTCTGGGTAATGAGTAATAATGGTGATTAAAACTCTTTGCAGGAAGCTGTAAATGTCAGGTCTTAATGGACCCGTACATCTCAACCAAAGGAGACTCGGCCACAATAGATTACGATTAGATTTATTGTATTGTCAATAATATGCCAGAGTAAAGAAGTTCTTATTGCATCGAGTTGTTATTTTTATTTTATGTTCACTAAGATAATGTCCAATAAGATTTTTTTTTTTTTTTATGCTAGACTGCATCATTTAATCATACATCTTTCAACTCTATACGGTGAAACAACTTAAAAAAAAAGAATGTGCATGTTATATGGTTTAATCAAAATGCACATTATCGTTAAATCTAAGTTGTTACACCTAAGTTGTTACACCAGATCAAACACCTATTGGTGTTTGATCTGTTTCAGATTTTGGCTCTTTTCTACACACTTCTATGATATTTCTAAGGATACACTACCATCCAAGGACCACCAGAGGTCCATCAATTACACCAGAAAACATCACGTCCTAAAGGAGACGCAGATGCGTTCTAAGAAATTAGAAGCAACTTCTTTGTTTAACCTTAAAAAAAAAGAATGTGCATGTTATATGGTTTAATCAAAATGCACATTATCGTTAAATCTAAGGTTAAACAAAGAAGTTGCTTCTAATTTCTTAGAACGCATCTGCGTCTCCTTTAGGACGTGATGTTTTCTGGTGTAATTGATGGACCTCTGGTGGTCCTTGGATGGTAGTGTATCCTTAGAAATATCATAGAAGTGTGTAGAAAAGAGCCAAAATCTGAAACAGATCAAACACCAATAGGTTCAATCAGTCTGCTTACACAGAAATGTGGCTTCATCTCGCACCTTCACTTGATGCCATGAGAAAAGTTGTTTTTTTTTGTCGTGAGATAACTATTTCCCTCCACAACCTGGAAAAACCAGGTACAGGGTAGTCCCGGGCGTTAAAACATTTATACGACGCATTGCGACCTTCGTTTGATCGGCACGTTTTATTGTAGCTTGGCCGTTCGAGCTGGACGCCAGAGGCCAAACAAAGGCGGTCTAAAGAAACAGAATGTCTCTCCAAGTTCTAACCTCACCACCAGAGAGCAACAGCACGCCAAGAAAACCAGAGTCGCTTTATTTGAAGAGAACATTTTTCACCCACGAGGAATTTTGTCTCGGTATACGTTGATGCGTTGTTTTACGGACGGACAAGTAGCATGAAAAAGAAAACCAAAAAAAATAATAATAAACAAAGAATATACAAAATGTGCTCTATGCACCAAAGGGATGGCATAGATCACACAGAGAAAATATAATAGTTCCAGTTTACTCTCTAGGAGCGGCAAGGCCAAATTAAGAGTTATGCTCGTACTGTTCTATTAAAGTAATAGATACATTGAATAAAAGGGATCCATGATTGGAATAATTAGTCAAATGTTGTTGTTTTTTTGGATACGATCCTTTTTTTTTTTTTCTTTTACTGCATATAGGTTGATATTTAATGCTGCAACATTTGCGGGTGAGCTGATCTGTTGTTTGGACCGAAGAAAAACCACAAGAGGAATGACGTGTGAAATGTGTTGTTCCTCAATTCGACAAAAAAGACAATCGGGCGGGGTTAGTGAACACCCGTCCAAACCCCCCAAATATATGGCAAATGCAGTAACCTTGCCAAGTAGAAACAATAAAAGTTTTCATGCTCATATATGTTTCCGTGACATTTTAAATTGTAACTGTGAATAGAATAGAATAGAATAGAACTTTCATTTTTCTAATCAAACAAAAATATGATTTTCTCTTTAAAAAGTACAGTAGAGCTTGTCTGTAGTCTTGGCTTTTCTTGGTCTTCAGTCATTCAGGCACAAACCTGTTTTACTGAACAAATTCCATTTGAACGTATGTGAGCATTTGCGTGCATGCTTGCGTGTGCGTGCGTGCGTGCGTGTCTGTATGGCCTCCATCTCTCCTTCTTTGTGCTCAGAAAAGTAGAAGAAAGACGATTTCTCCTTGATACCCCCCTCCCTCGCAGCGATGGCGTCAGGGGAGCCGACAAGCAGATACACGCATGGAATACTACCGAAAGACACCGCAGAGCTCGGCTTTGGTCTTGCTGGCTGAACTTGCTGCTCTTACTTTAGGTGTTAATTAATGGATGGCGATGACACAGTACACAAAGCATCACACTTTGGGTAATAATGACGTTGCGTTCCAAGCAACTTCATTTGCTGATCATTTAATATCTTCACATTTCTTTGTACCACAGGTACTATAATTTGTTGGTAGGTGTGTTTGTGATCACATCAGGAAAGGCATTTTCACAACATTGATTAATTGGCTTGTACAGTGTGGTTCTAAAATCAGGAAGTGGTAGAGAACACAAGATGTTTTGTTATTAATAGGCTCTATGTGGCATCCTGTTGTGCTGCGTATTTTAATCTTACATACCAACAGTGGGATGCACACGAGCGGATAAAAAGATGAATATATACATTTGTGTGAATATCGTCAGTTTGTGTGCACGTTTGCACGTGCCCACAAACGTGTTTTTGCAATGTGCTTTTTAGGAGAGCAGCAGCGGCGAAATCAAGGCCGAAAAACAACACCAAACATGGCACTGTGGTGTCGGGGAGTAGCACTTAAACCTAGTCTTGTTGTCAAAAGAGGAAATCGGTGTCGTGGGGATGCCTTTTAAAGTTACATAATAGTAAGTTATCCTTCTAAATGGACACCCTCACCAAGCTCAGACTCTGCTCTACATGGTCATGGTGGGCAGTTATAGCCTTGAATTTAGGGATGAAAACTTTTGGGATAAAGTTAGCTTTTGGAGAGTGAGTTTCAGTGCCTGCT
>NC_137204.1:18210919-18235720 GCF_960531495.2 Zeus faber
GGGATAGATTAAGTACAGTTTGAGTGCGATGATTACAGGCGGAGATAAATAAAAGCAACAATCTCCGCCATGAAGCAGGCGTGGAAACCTAAACATTGTTTTAAAAGAAGCCTCTTCTCGGTGCGTTCGTTGAGCGGAGGCTGATACAAGAGTCATGAAAACAAAACCTAGATCAACTATGCAACGTGCGATCATATCCAGAACGAAATGCAGAACAAAGCGGGGTAGATACGTGAGAATTAAAAAAATAAAAATAAATAAAAGAGAACAGTCGGGATGGCCGGAATTCCAGGGAGGGCCGGCCGTGCCCTTGGTGAAGGGTAGGAAGGGAAAGGAAACAAGAGGGAGGATGAGATCGAAGAAAAAAAGGCTGGATGTGATGAGCCATAAAGTCTGCAGTGCGCAGGCTGTGCTGCTGGAAAGCCCAGGGATCAGGTTCCCCACGTCAGTTGTCGCACTCCACCGTTCCCGTGCCGGATAATTCCCAGGGCAGGGGAAAAACTTGGGCAAAAACAGAAACAAAGTTGAATTGAAGTCTCTTCAAAAATTTTGTTTTGAATTTTGAGTTAACTTAGCCAAAACAAGTTACTTTCCATATGATCTCATATGAAACTCACTGTGATCTACAGGTAACGGTAGATGGCAATGGAAGGTCACCACAGTGGAAACGCTCTCTCACTGTGCCCAGCGGGCACAGTGAATAACGCTTTTCATCGCGGCTCGTGACAGGCGCTCTTTTCGGATGAGTCAGGGATTCGTAGTAAACCGGCTTTCATCGAGCCCTTTTCTCTCACGGCACGGCTGAGATCATCCGCGGGCCAGTCAGCGTGCGCGTCGGCGGAACCTTCCTTCTTGGCGCGCCCGGCGGCTCCTCTTGAAGCGCCGAGTAGCTGGTGGCCCGGCAGGGGAGCCGCCCTCCTCACACGTCTCTGACTTTTCATCGGGAGGTCAACAGAAACAGAGTGCTCTCTGCAACTCGCAGCTTTGGTAACGAAGGGCTATATTTGTCTTGAGCACACACAGGTCGATGGGGCCCCGCTGCGCCGAGGCCACCGAGGGGGGCCCCCGGCGGGACAAAGGGAGGGGGCTTTAGGGATATTTAAAGGGTTTACAGCATCGCCAGCTGATGTGAAGCAAAGATCGAATGTCTGTGGCCTGCAACACGGTAGATGTGTTTCGTTTTTATTTCTGGTCCGTCCGTCTGTCTGTCTGGGTGTCTGGCCGTCCTTCTGTCTGGCTGGCCGTCTCCCCGTCTGTCCGTCCATCGGGCTGTCCGGCTATCCGTCTGTTTGGCTGTCTGTCTATCCGTCTGTCTGGTTGTCTGGCTGTCCGTCTGTCTGGCTGTCCATCTGTCTGTCTGCCTGTCTGTCTGTCTGCCTTTCTGTCTGCCTGTCTGTCTGTCTGTCTGTCTGTCTGGCTGTTTGTCTGGCTGGCTATCTGTCTGTCCTTCTGTCTAGCTGTCTGTCTGTCTGTGCGTCTGTCTAGCTGTCTGTCCGTCTGTCCGTCTGTCTGTATGTCTGTCTGTCTGTCTAGCTGTCTGGCAGTCCGTCTGTCTGTCTGTCTGTCTGTTTGTCTGTCTGTCTGTCTGCCTGCCTGCCTGCCTGCCTGTCTGTTCACTGTCTGTGGGCCTGTTCGCCACCTTGTGACACAGCAACGATTGCATATTAAGGGCCATATAGTTATTGATTTTGATGCACACGTTTTACCCCCCTGGTCATCATCGTGAGATGGGACACTTCAGGATATATTTTCTTTGCCATAAATGGTCCCAAACATGATTTGCGTTGCTTGGGCCGTGGTCCGCATACTACTGAGCGATTGCAGCGAAATCTCTCCGGACACCTTTTATTGCTTACATAAAAATTGCCGAAGGTATAAATCTAAGGAAGAAGGCAAAGCAATAATTACGACAGTGGTTATAGCTCGACATTGGATTTTGTCCGTCACTTCCTGCATTTGTGCTTCTGATGCAGAGACTAATGTAAAGAGCAAGTTACTGTTAAGGCCGGTCAAATGCCTAAAAACAGTGGGTTGCATTGAACCTACAATTCTAGTGACAATGGGATAAGAAAGTCTCAGGGCTCAAACTTCTACATCAAAGGAGTTCCGAGTTCTTGACAAGAAACTGTTAAAAAACAAAACAGAAATCCTGTGGTTGATCATGCAATAGAATGTGTGATCTACTGAAATAATACATCTGCCAGGCACGTCGCTATCTCCGGGATAGGAGCTCTTGTTGCTCCTCAATGCTTCAGCTTGATTTCTTGTCTGGGTTTGTGAGGGAGGTGTCCGTCCTCGCCACTTTTTCTAAATAGGACGACGCCACGGTGTACCCGAAAAAAAAAGAGAGACGCGCGGGCTTCACTTGGCCAGGGTGGAGCTTGTCTTACGCGGCTGTGTGAATGTGTGAATTTTGACGTTGTCAAAGGTTGAGCGGTCACCGCTTGCCCGCAGTGCCTCCGGCCGACAGACATTGCCGGCCGGAGAGAGGTAGACCAGTGTGTATCAGCAGAGCGCCGCATTTGCATGGCTGCCGAGTCTCGGAGCAAAACCGTGACAACATAACACATGTGACGTGACTAGACTTCGCTGCCGGCACACAAGAGGGAAAGCCTTTGCCAGCCTTAGCGTCTCCTCCGCGACACCGTCTAAAAAAGGTGCCATCCATTGTCCGTTGTCAGTCCATCTGCGGATGCCCTGTCAATCAGCTAAAGCAGCCTTTTATTTTATCACGCACTGCTGGGCTCCTGGCGTTATCCACGCAGAATTGGTGCTGGCGTTGAACAGCGGGCTGTGAGCAGAATCTGGCTCCGGGCAGCTGTGAACCTCCACTGGTCAGAAATGCAGACAGATGGACAGATGGCCAAGTTATTGTAATGGAGCCGTCTGACACTCGGTAGAGGCGATGAATTAAGAATTTATATCTGCCATTCATCCGGGAGTAATGCAGTATCTTAAGTGCATTCTCGAACAGCAGTTGATGAGGAGTTTGGACGTCGCTTTTGATACTCGAAGACCCTCGGACGCAAGTCAGTGGTGTACATTTGCTCAATAGGCTGGTTTGGGAGGACAACCGTAGAGCAAAAGTGAACCTGCAAGGAAAAGGTACAATAACTACAATAAATGGAAGTTGTGCTTCTCCAATTATTTTCTCGAAGATTGAGCAAGAAAAACCCACTTCTTCTTTTCTTTCAGACGAGAGTTGGTGTTTCCAACAAAGACGGACCCCACTGTAACCGAAACGTTCGTGTACTGCTCGCGGCATCACATTCCTATACAGGGAACAAACACACTGTGTAAGCACTGGAAGACAGCAACTCCCTGGTGGTGATGTTCAGACATGATCGCTCTGGACAGTGCAATAGATCCATGGCTTTTTTTTTTTACAGATTATGGTGAATCTGATACAATAACAATACAATACAATACAATACAATACAACCTTTATTGTCATTGCACATTGTACAAAGACATTTGCTGTGCAGCTCCTAAAACGGTTCATTTAACATTCCACACATGCACACACACACACACACACACACACACACACACACACACGCATGCACGCACACACACACACACACGCACACGCACACCTGCCCATACAGTACAGATAAATAAAACAAAGATACAACAAAATAATAAAAAGAAGTGGCATATCAAACATTACAACTGCACACTGTACCAAATGCTATTGCACCTTATCAAAATATTATTGCACGTTATATGCAGATTTCCTCATTGTATGTAAAATACTATTCCAATTGTTATTCCTGCGGTGTAGAGTTTTGATGATGTTGGGGGGTGGTGGGAGGGGCACAGTGTTTTGCAGAGTTCAGTTCAATGATGGCTCTGGGGTAAAAGCTGTTTTTGAAGGAAGTGCAGGACTTACAGAAAGACCCTGTAGCGCCTTCCACATGGCAGGGGAGAGAAGGGGTGATGATCGGGGTGAGCCGCATCCTTCAGAATGCTGCTGGTTCTGCGGAGGCAGCGTGATCTGAAGGTGTCTTCCAGTGAGGACAGGGGAAGTCCAATTATTTTCTTGGCCGTGTTTATGACTCTCTGGAGAGCTCTTCCGCCCGCTGTGAACAGTTGGCATGCCATACTGTAATACAATATGTAAGTACACTCTCTATAGAGCAGTGGTGGAAGGACACGAGCAGCTTCACAGACGGGTTGGTCCTTAGAAAGGGTCCTTAGAAAGTAGTTGTGGTGCGCCGGTGCTGAGGGTCAGGCTTGGGGACCGGTGGGGTCCCAGTCCGACTCTCTGAAGGGGCGGTTGGATAGGATGTCCTTGACCCACATGCACAGGGAGTATCTGAGACCCAGGTCAAGCAGTTTGGTGACCAACCTGCTGGGGACAATAGTGTTGAATGCAGCTGTAGTCTATAAAAAGTATCCGCCCTATGCCCCTCTGTTCAAGGTGGATCAGTGCATTGTGGAAAGCCAAGGTGATGGCCATCCTCTGTGGATCTATTTGCTCTGTAGGCGGACTGGTGCTGGTCCAGGGTGAGGGGAAGGGTGGATTTGATGTGCTTTAAAACCAATCTTTCAAAGCACCTTGCTATGATGGGTGTGAGTGCCACTGGTCTACAGTCATCCGGACAGCCGGCGTTGGTCTGTTTGGGCACTGGTATGATTATGGTTGATTTCAGACTGGCAGGTACAGTAGCCTGGTACAGGCTTAAGTTAAGAGATTGACTCTCTCTCTTCTGGAAAAAATATGGAAATATAGAAGTATCCAGTGGCATACATGGAGATTTAGCTGATAAATATTCACTTTATTTATCCGATTTGAGGCCATTATTTTGCTATGATGTAAATAATTAATAATGCATATCTCCCCTCTGTGCGTATTGGCTGGACGGAATATTTTATTTATAACGAGCCATCAATGGAACCTTTTAGACTGGACCGGGCATGGGGCTCCAGGGACAGTGTAGCAGTGTTACATGAGGATATAAGTGCCTTTGTAAGACAGGGGAGAATTTTTACACACTGATACACACATGCAAAAGGGCACACACACACACACACACACACACACACACACACACACACACACACACACACACACACACAAAAACGTTGTCATCATTATGACTATTATGGTATTTTACTGGTCTGACATTTGAGAGGGTGCATTTTACTGCGTATGGGTATTACTTTTAAGTACCACGGCATAAGATTTTGAATTCCTTATCAGTTTTGTTCCTTTGTCTTCATTATTTATCAGTTAACTGCTGTAAATGCAACATAATTACCATGCGTGTGTGTATTGTGTCATCCATGCATACAAGTGATCCCTACCGGCATTGAAACTTGCACTCCCCTCCAAGTCCATTTGCTAGCGGAGCAGCTTTGCACTTGTTCCCCTGCTGACTGGAACAAACACTGCAGGACACATCTGGTCCGCATCTGCTCCTCTATGTCGTTTGGACGGCCACCAGAATATGAAAAAACAGAACCTTTGATATTGTGGCAACGGTTAGAGTTGACAGCAGCCTGAAAACACACTCACATATACACACAACTGTAAGCTGCCAAACACAAGCACACACACACACACACACACACACACACACACACACACACATACACACACACTCACGCACGCACGCACACACACACACACACACACACACTAACACACACACCCAGAAACATAAAACTGCTGTAAAGTTTTGCATGAAGTTTTTGCATTAACCAAAAGTTTGTGTTCTATAATGGTTGTAAATACAGTATGTGTGCTGTGGCTTGAAACACTATAAATATGACAGTGAATGATGAGGAGTTTTGAATTGTAGGCTACATTACACACTTAAACACAAAAGACTGAGGGTAGAGGGTTATGTCCACACATAACACCATAAAGGTTTATAGTGTAGATAAATAAGAAGATGTGACAGAGGGCATTTAGTGTGTGTTTAAATCATGGTAAACATTCTAGTCTTCATTCTATTTGTAGTGTTAATGTGTTAATGTGTGCGTGTGTGTGCGTGTGTGTGTGTGTGTGTGTGTGTGTGTGTGTGTGTGTGTGTGTGTGAGCGTGCTTGCGTGAGTGCATGAGATAACACATCACATGTGCGCTGACATAGGTAAAAATGAGGGCTCAAATCACAACAGAATAAATGCCACACAGTCATCAGTGCTGCCACAAAAGGTCCTCCTGCCTCGTTCGGCACTCAGGAAAAGCTTGATTTTGCATTGAGAATTGTACATCCAGAACAAAGACTGAAAAACTTGGTTAGGTTTCTTTTTTTCCAGCCCACGCATTTTTACCGCAGGATGACACATTACTCGCATTAGAACAATAATTTATGTCAGACCGGTCTGGTGTTCTGAAATGTTTATGCCAAAGCCAACAGAAGCCCTGTGATACCAAAGTCTGAAAGAGCTCTTTTGAGAGAACCTCCATCGACCATTAGTTATAATAAAGGCCATGTGAATCGTATGCAGTGTGTGGGAAGAAGTAGAATTTTCCTAATATATAATTCATGCCACGCAGGGTTGATATGACTCCAGTCAAGGGACCTAAGAACATTCAGCAACTCCAAGAAACAACTGTGTCTTTTAGAGACTATGACGTGAATGCTGTAAACTGTAATCATTGTGTTGTGGTGGAGATACCAATTAACAGACTGATTGACACCGTTCTCAAATATGATCAACGACAAATAAACACAGTGACAGAGACAAACAGGTTTCCGGGTGACACCCTCTCACCCAACAGGTGAGTGGGGTGGTGGAAGCAGGACAATCAAGACTGAAGGGGGAAATTAGGAAAAGGCGGCAGGCAGGCAGATTGAAAGTTTCACTATTGGTCTTGCCCATTGAATCGGTCCTCCTCCGTTCCATTGTTGAATTCTACTTCAGAGCAAAGAATCAATTCAGTCCTTCAGCACTTCATCCACTCAGTAATCCAGGCAGTCTCCAGGCAACACCGGTTTTAGGCCCAAACGGTGCTGTAATTGACTCCTACGGCATTCAGGATGCGCCGCCATGGGTGACCAGGTTCTCCTGGGGCGTCCTGGAGGTCCGGACCAGGGTAAGGGCTCCAGTGGGGGGTTAAGTTGGACTGGGACCTGGGACCGGACCTGTTATGTGGCTGTAGACACATATCTAATGGGCTTTGGTGACCCTGGTGTACAACTGCAGTCCCGCTATCCTTTGCGGACAGGAAGTGGAAAAGACACCCTAAGCACCTATTCGCGTTCGGAGTCAAGGTCAGGTCCAGGTCTCTGGGGCCTGCGACAGTGTCCACAGTTTGATAGAATGGTGCTATCGGTTCTATGTAGAAGAATGAACCTGAATGGTCTCAGTGTTTGCCATCGATCTGACAACAGGCAGCTTGTAAAGTCTTCATCATCATCATCATCATCATCATCATCATCATCATCATCATCAAATACTACACAATGACTATCCAAGAAGAGTAGGATAAGAAATTAAAACAACAACAATGACTGACAAATAACCTCTTGAATCTTGAATCTTGAACATAATAATTTGACTTCTTTGACACCCTTTATTTTTCAGTCTGTATTCGAGTGCTATATTTTAATACGGCACATTTATGTTGACCTCGTTGAGTCACATACCCATTGGTTTCTTTCCCTGTCCTTCTTCTTGTTTTTGGCAATGTTAATGTTTTGTCAGGCTTTGACCACATGTTAAAAAAAATAACGGTCCAAATTTCTACTACTGTTTACTTCTTGCAGCTTCCTGTGCCACATTTTGCCATGGAGGACCAGCCAGTGTCCCACAGTAGTCCGCAGCATGCCGGGGGCCAGACCCACTCCCAGGGCCAGGGCCAGGGAAGGTCCAATGTCATAAGGTGTGGGTGGCTGAGGAAGCAAGGAGGCTTTGTGAAGACTTGGCACAATCGCTGGTTCGTACTGCGAGGGGACCAGCTCGTCTATTACAAAGACGAGGAGGAGACTAAAGCCCTGGTAAGACTGACGGATTTTCCAAACTTTCTCTTCAGCAAATAATCCTTATTCCATAGAGGTAATGGTCCACTTCAAATTAAAACGAGAGCCATAAGATTTCATCTGCCATGAAGGATAGTTTTGGCTGTGTTGTGCTTTTGACTCTAACAAAATAATGTTAGAGAAGGTGAATTGGGGTCATTCATTTTTACAAGCTATTTATGTGGAAAAAGTAATAGGAGAAAAAAAAAAAAAAAAGGAACAAACTAACTACTAACTACTTAGCTGCCTCGGCTTTGCTCTACTGTCTTTACCCTGTGGAGCGCTTTGTAGTCCAACACAGTGTGTTTTTAATTTAGGAAAGTACAGAATGACAGAGCCAGAAGGCGTACTAACCCATGCACCCATGTTTATAATTGAAATAAGCATAACGTATCCAGGAGCAGCACTGAGCTGAAGTAGTAGGAGAAAGGCTTCCATGTTGCAAGGCTCTTCCTGCTCTTTTCTGGTTAACGCGCGGTTTGGAACTCCAATATTCTGCTGTCATCTAGCAATGGTCAGTAAGGCAGAGTAATATTTCTTTTTAATGGCGTTAATGAATCAACTTAATGTAGTTCGATTCTGTAAAGTTGTCAAAGTGTACACTTGAATTTTCCCAGCAGTGATTATTCATCATCGAGAGCACTGAAACCACATGTTTATGGGAGTCGAATCATGAAGGTAGGTCTTATATAAATGTATGTGTGAACAAAGGTGGATGAAAAGTTTAAAAGATTTATGAACATTAGGCAGCAAAATCATTGATTTGGTGGCTATTCTTTATGAATTGATGAGTTTAAAAGGTCCAGTTTTGGTTTTTTTTATCTTGTTTTATATTTTTTAATCATTCTTAGCAAGTGCATGGGATGGAGACAAATTAGGCATCTGAAGTGCACCACATTGTGAGGAAAAAAATAAAAATAAGATATTCTTTAGGGAAGTGTGAGAGCTGCAGGGTCAACACTGCATTTGCCTTTATAACATTGGCCTGATTTACTAAAAGTTAATGATTAAATATGTTGGTATTTCTGCCGATTTCTGAACACTAATTACAATTATGGGCAAAGTTGACCTCACATATTTAAGTGCACAAAATCTAACATAAATATACAACTGACCACAAAGCCTGCACAAAAATGAGAAGCTCTCATTCTGGAGAGAAATGCACGTGAATCTATTTTAAATGGAACTTAGTCTAAAGAACTATCCATGTTCAATGATATTTTGTAGGATCAATGTCCTATCCGACTAGGTAGTTATTCGTGGATCCCCAAAACGCGACTTTCATCCTCCTCGGGTACGGCTCCCCTGTTATGTTTTGCCTTTTTTCCATTCCTGGTCTGCTTCTTAAAGGGCGGCAACATCAATTTCAGATACTTCTTCCCTCAAACAGCGACTTTCTGTCTGCCATGGAAAACTCCAATAAAACTAGGCCAGGCACGGCGCCGTGTGCTGAAAGTTTAAATCTCCATGGCCTGCAAGGCAGAACAGCGCGGGACGGCACACAGACGGAGAATAACAGAACCTGAAAAGAGCACAGTACCTGGTAGAATACAAAGAAACTGCTTTAGTGCTTCCAACTTGCAGATAACAAAAGTAGGGCAAACCTCTTCCTCAAAATCTGCTCAGAATTACCACAACGTGTATGGCTGAGTGTCTGGAATTAATAAAGTCATCTTAAACACGTTGCTTTAGGATTTCTAGGCCACTGAGCTCTAAGCACTGAGCCTTACTTGATGTGGATCCTACTTTTTTACACTGTTTGCAATGGAGTTATAACACTTTGAGCTTTGGCAAAAAAAAAAAAAAATGGGATGATGACGATTCATGTTTACGATGACACTTAAAGTGGTAATCCGTAAGATGATTTAGATTTTAAAAGATCCCATATTTGACACTTACCATTCGCTGGGAATTCATAATAAGCAGCCATTCAGTGTGTGTGCGTGATGCAAGTGTTCCTCTATATGGCGTTCCCATTGTTGGGTGGCGGGGTCCGCCTTTCCTGCCAAGAATGCATCGATCAGCCACGCACAAGAAGTGGAGGGCCGCTGCAGCGGAATTGGATGAAGTCGCGGAGCAAGATGTGGTCAACAAACTTGCCGTGCGCAGAAAGTCATTCACAGAAAAGCACCAAAAACATCACCGCCGCTCCAAGTGACCGCAAATCCAAACAAAGCAAACGCGGAGGAGATGGCAAACCCTCGAGAAGAGAACGTGACGCACTTTTCAGCGTCCGGGTCTATAGGGCAGACCTGGATGTTGAAGAAAGAAAAACGTTGCTGTTTTGAGTGAAATTCCGGGTAATCACTGCAATCGCCCCAATACGGACAATATTATGGTCTGGACACTTTAAAGACGGCCACCGAGCAGCCTGAACCGATACACATGTTACCTATTTAGTTTTCTTTCTCCACCCCGAGAGAAAACATCTGTCCAGGCTCACATAATGATTTATATACGTGTTACTGCGTGAACATTTTGATACTTACATGCACATAAAGACGTACAAACGCATGATGCATACGATGCATTTTTACCGTATGATGTATTACGATGCATATGGTGCATTTTTAACCGTATTATGTACACACTGAGGTCACGTACAGTATGTCTCCCGATTTAATCAGGCCAAGCCTCTCTGTGGAATCCCAAGAATGGGAACGGGATGGAGGTAAAGGGTCACAGGAGGGTGTGGGGAGCGAGACACGTGTGGGCTGGGAGTCAACATGCCGTCTGTCTGCAACGGCCCCGCTCCCACACCCCACCACCCCAAACGCACAGAATCACATCTCATGGAATCACAGGATTCTACTCATATCACATGCAATCGAGCGATCATGTATGTCTTCGCAAGCATCTGCAACAAGAAGGCTGTTGTAATCAATAAATAAATACAATAAAATGAATTAGTTGAGTTGACTTATTTAATATACACAAAATGAAATCTACAATGGAGAAAATAATGGCATTACCACGATTTTTGGAGGGGAAATGGTGTTATCTGAAGTAAAGAATTACAAATTACTGCTTGAAATAATACAAAAAATAACTCTGAAATAAGGTATACATTTTAATTCATATCATTTTTTTAGAGCATTTAAACATCAACACCATTTCTCTGACGCACACACACAAGTAGCAGACAAAAACCTCCTCGACAACCTATTGGTTTTCTTCCCGGTACGCAACGCGTCTTTTACTGCCGCACCCCCCGAGACACATCGCAGCAGGAAAATATTCATCATTGATGAGGAGAGGCCAGGCTGTCAATATTCCTATCAGGCGGACGCAGATTTAAACAGACTAAATGCCAAATGATCCTTTAGTTTATTGCCACTGAAAGGGCCTATCTCTTCCTCGCTCAAGGCTGCCAAATGTGAATGAATAAAACAACAGGGTGAGTTCCCTTTGCTCGGCCGCTGCGGCCGTCTGCACATGCTGGGGGGAAAGACGATACGGCGGGGCGGAGCGGGGTGGAGCGGAGCGGAGGTCTGGACGGGAGCGCGGCGTAGCTCCGACAACACTTGCTGATCCCACGGGGGGCCTTGTGTGTCCCGGCAGGGCACCGAGACGACGTTTCAAAGCTGAGATGATGTTTTAGGCCGCCCTGCCGCCCTGCCCCCGCTACACTGCCACTGGTTTCCTTATAAACTGTTGTTAGGCAATGGAAAACATGTCACATCCATGCAATTGCATTGTTTTAGTAGAACACACTAATAAAAAAAACCCCAATATACGCATTGTACTCACTCATTAGGGCGTTACAACACACACTGAACCAAAGTTAAATTATTCTAGCATATGCACCATGTATATTTATGTGACAAATAAACCTCTTGAATCTTGAATCTTGAATCTTGAAACCGTCTTGCAAACAGAAAGGTATCCGTACCTGCTGAAGTGTATTCGGTTGGGGATATACGTGGGATGACGACATTTCAGAGGAAATGACACTACGTTTTACTGCATTTCCAACACTCTCACATTAATTTAGTAAAAGAAAAACAAAAAAAAATCATTCAACCTGCTGATTTAGGATTGCTCAGAGAGATGGTGTCGAGTCGACAGATACCTTGGTGACCTCCGCGACCTTTCACCGTGACTAAACTACGGTGACATTAAATTCATTTGGACGGTTAGGTAGCTCCTCTCCCTTTTTGTGTGTTTTAATTTTCATTTCCCTCCACTCAGCACCGTTCCGTGCTTCGTCATCCCGGTTCCCTTTTATGCGTCCCCTTTTCGAGGTTCCACCCTTTTCCCTCGGGGCTTTTAGGAGGCTTTTCCTTGCCAGTCTGCGGCTTCAGGAGCGGTGCGGGCTGCCAGGCTGTCCTTTATATGTGAGCCTGTAAAACCTTTACTTCACTTCACACTTCACACAGTGGTGGTGCGAGATATATCAAGAGGTTGTAAAAAAAAACATTTTTCGTTAGATAGATAGACAGACAGACAAACAGATGGATTAGACAGATAGACAGACAGACAGACCGACAGATAGATAGATAGATAGATAGATAGATAGATAGATAGATAGATAGATAGATAGATAGATGGATCGATAGATAGATAGACAAACAGACAGAGAGACAGACAGACAAACAGACAGACAAGCAGACAGACAAGCAGACAGACAAGCAGACAGACAGACAGACAGACAGACAGACAGATAGATAGATAGATAGATAGATAGATAGATAGATAGATGATAGATAGATAGATGGATCGATAGATAGATAGACAAACAGACAGACAGACAGACAAGCAGACAGACAGACAGACAGACAGACAGATAGATAGATAGATAAATAGATAGATAGATAGACTGACAGAGAGAGAGGCAGACAGACAAACAGACGGACAGACAGACAGACAGACAGACAGACAGACAGACAGACAGACAGACAGATAGATAGATAGATAGATAGATAGATAGATAGACAGACAGACAGAGAGGCAGACAGACAGACAGACAGACAGACAGACAGACAGATAGATAGATTGATAGATAGACAGACAGACAGAGAGGCAGACAGACAGACAGACAGACAGACAGACAGATAGATAGATAGATAGATAGATAGATAGATAGATAGACAGACAGACAGAGAGGCAGACAGACAGACAGACAGACAGACAGACAGATAGATAGATAGATAGATAGATAGATAGACAGACAGACAGACAGATAGATAGATTGATAGATAGACAGACAGACAGAGAGGCAGACAGAAAGACAGACAGACAGACAGACAGACAGATAGATAGATAGATAGATAGATAGATAGATAGATAGATAGACAGACAGACAGAGAGGCAGACAGACAGACAGACAGACAGACAGACAGACAGACAGACAGACAGACAGACAGATAGATAGACAGATAGATAGATAGACAGACAGACAGAGAGGCAGACAGACAGACAGACAGACAGACAGACAGACAGACAGATAGATAGATTGATAGATAGACAGACAGACAGAGAGGCAGACAGACAGACAGACAGACAGACAGACAGACAGACAGACAGACAGATAGACAGATAGATAGATAGATAGATAGATAGATAGATAGATAGATAGATAGATAGATAGATAGATAGATAGATAGATAGATAGATAAAAAGCCACCCTGGCAGTTTCTTTAAAAGTGAGTGGTTGCACCATTCTGTGTGTAGGAGCTCTCCTGTTGCTATTCACGATCCCTTCCCCTGCGACGCCACCGTGTTGCCGCGCATGAGCTCCAACCCGAGTCAATCCGACGGCACAGACGCAGCCAGAAGTTCAAAAAGTTACAGCATCATCGTCAATAGGCGACAGGGCTAGACGTATGTCAACGGGCCTTTTGTATCCGAGCTTTCATCACATGCCATCGCAGGGCTGCGTCCATCATAGGTCAGATCAGCGCCGCCCACGTGTATTTTGGGGAATGTAGAAAGAACAAAATAATGTTTTTGGATCGCTGTACATTGTAAAATATTCGACTGATTTTTAACAGAAGAATTGGAATTAAATGAGGCAGCCGTATGAAATTCCGGTAAAGACATTCCCATCCAACCCATTCCATTCTGGCTAAGCTGGAAATGTCTTGATTTTTATTTGTTTTTTATATGTGCTTTTCAGTCGATAAGAAAAGGGGAAAAATCAACGATACCCAAGATGGACGCAATCAAACACACAACACAGATCCAGTAGTGTGATGATTGTACTATATACTGGGAATGGAGAGATGAGATATCACAATAAGGCCCCATGTTAGGGAAAGTTCACTGGTGTGTGTGTGTGTGTGTGTGTGTGTGTGTCTGTGTGTGTGTGTGTGTGTGTGTGTCTGTGTGTGTGTGTGTGTGTGTGTGTGTGTGTGTGTGTGTGTGTGTGTGTGTGTGTGTGTGTGTGTGTGTGTGTGTATTCAAACAGGGGGGTTGAAGGGGTACGATAACAGTCCCTAGTTTAATATTTGGTTGAGTTGCATGTCCTGTGTCCTAGTTAGAGGAAGGAAGGAAGCGGGACGAAATGTTAATCACTCCGCATTCCACCTCCATTCTGACTACCGGGGGTTGTTCCTAAACAACCTCTAAGTGCGCCTGCTAAACTCGAGTTGAGTTTTTGCGGTCTTGTGAAAAGAAGGTTAACCGTCGTGGAAGGAAATGCCAGTGACAAAATGATGCCTTTCTATTCTTGAGCCCTCTTCCCTGTGTGACGGGGACAACGCGGCGGTTTGACAAAAAACAAGAAAAACAGCAACAACCACGTTAGGATCGGGGAAAAATGCAGGATAGCAATCTTAAAACCCTGCACGTAATGTCACGTTGTCGCAGACAAACTGTTCCCACATCCGTACTTCTTTGCTGGGAGTTTGTCAGGACCCAATGGTGGGATCTAACTATAAATGCGAGAATCTCCGTCCGTCTGTCTGTCTGTCTGTCCCTCCATTATCTAGACAGCCGTTCATCCGATCGACCTGACACTCGGAGGGCGCTCCGCCGGGGACCCAATTTGGTGCAATAAGGACGCGCCACAGGTGTAACAGCGATCAACTTTAATTCAATGGCGAGCAGCGATTCGGGGTGGGGCGGGGCTTCAGGGCTCCGCGACTGAGTCACAAAGAGCGTCTCTCCCCCGGCGCGCGACTTTAGCCGGCCGTTTTGCCTTCGGTGGCAGGACGCAGGACTGAGTCATTGAACATTTTGGTCAAACTGGCGCCATTAAAACGTCTCGGAAAGTCTCACATTTCGAACGGGCGCGTACGAGTCATTTGAATAACAAGGAGCGCGCGGTGGGCGAGGCGGTGCGCCGTACCGGAGACCTGAAATATGACTGGAAAAGGTTAACGCTCCCTCACTGGCTGTTCCCTTCTCTAGATCCACTATATCTGAATGAAAAAAAAATAAAAACCTCACAAAACCAAGAGATGTCCTTGAAATATTTGTAAAAAAGTTGACGGGACACTTTAAGGGGCCGCGCCGCACCGCGCCCGCCTTTGAGTCGGGCCCTATAAATTCCGTTCCGTCTTGGTGGAAAGTGCGGCCGCGGAGGGGACGAGCCGCGGCGGTGTCGTGGTTTCACAACACAGAAAAGAAACCCGGGGGGGGCCCCCGCCGCCCGAAAAACACGTTCCGGACGAACGCGCATGACTCACGCTTACTCGTGGAGTCAGGCCAGCGTGCGCGGCGGCTGATGTCATCGCCACCAGACAGGCCGCTGTGGGTCTCGGACCTGTTCCTGCGAGACGATTCGGTCCACGCCGGCCATCCCGCGCACGGCTCTTAAAAGAGGAAAAAACACATCCTCACACACACGCACGCACACACACACACACACACACACACACACACACACACAAACGGCCCTGTTGGAAATGGTCGTGAATGTTTTTTCTGCAAGCGTCCTGGACATCAAGAGTCCCCCCACCCCACACTGGCGACGTCGTGGGCACCGTTTGAAGGTGCCTCGCTCGCGGCCTCGCGGCTCGGGCTCGGGGTCGGGGTCGGGGTCGGGGTCGGGGTCCCGCTTCCCCGCTCCCTGGTTGTTGCAGTCACGGCTCATTAAAGCGCTCTCCCTCTAATAAGCTCAGCTGTTTGTAATCTATAAGCAGGAAGGAAACCCACCGCCCTCAAATCCTGTTAAAGGCGGTCGTCGGAGGGCCCTCAACACCCGTCCGCGCCGGCTCGCAACATGTTGTGTTGGTTAACGTCGGGCGTCGGACAAAGGTCACGCTACTGGCGGGCGGAGGGTCCGGCGGAGCGGGGCCCGGATAGTTCATTTCGCTGTTGTGGGGGACGATAAACAGAAAAAAAATCCTCAAGAGCAGTTCCTGAAGGGGACACCAAAGGTGCGGCCAAAAGTGCCGTTGTATTAAAGGTGCAGAGAGGAAACCCTTATTACTACTATATATTCTGGATAATTGATAGGTGAATAACTTGAAAGTTGTACAGCATGCAGGTTATTTACAGTACAGGAGAGAGGCAACACCCATTAACTGAACTAAAGATAATAATTAGATTTGGTTTTCACCAAGAAGCAGATGTTTTACTGTCAATGTGTAAAAGTCCAGAAGGCTATGAAGCCTGACGGAAACTTTCTTGATATTTTAACTTTTTTAAATTAATTTAGTCTTTATTTATTTCCAAAATTATAAACAAAATTGCATCATGGCAGCCATTTTATTTGCAGTAAGAAGAAATATATACTTAATATATTAAATCATAAATATATATATATATATATATATATATATTTATACTATCTAATTACATAAGGTAGATAATATTAAATATTTTATTCTATAAATATTACTGTTACCATCTACAGAAGATAAAGTATTTTGGTATGAAAACACAAATTTTTTAATTTAACCAAGTATCCTGTATCATAAATACACATCTGGCATTTGTAACAAAATGGGTCGTAAATTCAGGGAGTTATGATGATTTTAATAGTGGGAACACCTCCTGCCTCCGTAGACATACAGTACGTGCACCAGGAGCGAACACAATGCATCTGGCTGCATCGTAAGCGTGTTTTATTCTACTGAGCGGAAGAAGTAAAGAAAAATGTCCGACACGTCCTTTTGTTTTAAAGTTGAACTTTGCAAAGTAGCCGCTTACTGGAGGTCAGCCGCCACTTCCAGAGATTGCTCCACGCTCGCACCGAGGATGTGTGTGTGTGTGTGTGTGTGTGGGGACAGCAGTGGACCAAACCACTGTGAGGCATATGAGGGGGGGTCCGGACCCCCGTGTCCCCCCCAGTAATTTCCACCCCTGTGGGGGAGCGTCCATTTGAAGTAAAATAAAAATACACCACTTGTGTATGTAGAAGAAGAATCTTTAATTATCACGCAACACACCACACACACACAAGACATGCACACACACACATGCTTTGGATGGTGGCTGGTGAAATGATGCCTCTGCATCTGCGGGAATTGAACCCAGGACCACCCAGGTGCACTGCGGCACCGTGCCAGCAAGATAAAGGTTATTTACATTGTTCGATTCACGTGATCAGATCATTAAGATTCAATGCAGAATTTAATTAATTGTCGGTGACGTCGTCTCGTGCAGCCTCTTAATGGAGATGCTCGGTCTGCCTCCTCCTCCTCCTCCTCCACGGCAGCCCCGGGTGAAGAAGCAGCCCATAGATGCACCGATTACATCAGGTGGAGATATTCACCCCCAAAGCCCTATTAATAGGCAGCAGCCTTGTTGTTGGATGACAACTGGGGGAGGGGGTGGTGGTGGGACGCTGACGCAGGTGCTATTTAAAGCGGGAGGGAACCGTCCACTGATCTATTGCCTCAGCACGTCCACGGAGGCGGCTGCTGCCTCATGCCTCCGCCTTGCCACCTTTAATAAAAGTCCTCCCACGTCCGCCCAGGGCCTTCCCCGGGGATAGATGCGCTCAGAGGCGCTGATAGACATGATCATTTTAACTCTTCAAATCAACACCTGAGCGATAACAAGCTTGTTTGTTCGTGCCCGGACCGGGCCCCGGAGGTGGCTCACCACAATGGAGGCAGACAGGCCCTCCACGAAAAAGTGTGTGCGTGTGTGTGTGTGTGTGTGTGTGTGTGTGTGTGTGTGTGTGTGTGTGTGTGTGTGTGTGTGTGTGTGTGTGTGTGTGTGTGTGTGTGTGTGTGTGTGCGTACGTGTGCATGTGCGTGTGTGTGATTTCACACTACAAAGTCGGTAAATAAAGACTGGAAGTCAAGTCGGGACTAACTTTGGGCTGCTTTTGCGTTGCCTCTGATTCTCTTTTTTTTGTGTTTTTCCTACAGGGAACCATCGTCTTGCCCGGAAACAGAGTCACGGAGCATACCACCCACGGAGATGAAGGCGGGAAATTTCTTTTTGAGGTTTTACCAGGTAGGAAACGACAGTGACAAGAAGAATCACAATAAAAATGTCATTTTAAAAAAAGCCCCAAAAACTTTTCTTCTCACTTCCCCGGTCTACGATACCATATTTTGGAATCGGGAACTACTCAACTGTTGTTCTCCATCCACGTTCATACACTGATTTTGGACGGTGGTCGTGTGGTGTGCTGTGTGATGCGCTCAGAGAAGAGAAGCTGAAATCTTATTGCCCCGTCAGGAGATGATTTTATTTCGGGGTGATCAATTCCCATCCAATATGAATCCGATAACGCAGAGATGGAGGACGACATCACAGGGTTCCTATGGACAGTGGGAAGTAAGGCATTATTATACATTATTACACAGCTCTGTGGAATACCATCTCAATGCTTTTTTTTTTTTTTATTTATGTAGTAAGTGGCCGTGTAGGCTCGCAGGGAAATAAGCATCCAGCCGCTCATGATTGCAGAATAACCTCCTGCAGGATGACAATAATGCACATCATCCCTTACGTGTAATTTGTAAGGACGGAACCAGGATTTTGCAGGCTATTATTTTTCATGACTGTACAAACGGGAGGGAAAGTGAAGGGATCCGATCCCGCCGAATCGGAGGGGAGAGGTAAGATGAACACCGATTGAAGGACGACTTGTTTCCAAGGTGAACCCAGCATTCCCCTTGATGTGCTGCACACACACACACACACACACACACACACACACACACACACACACACACACACACCTCACGCTCCGTAGCGGGGGCTTCCCCTGGTTAGTTTTGATGCCACTGTGGATGTGCCTAAATGTGTACAAACACACCCACGTAAACATTCTCACACTCACTGTCTCTCTCGCTCTCCCTCTTACACACACACACGCACACACACACACACAGACACACACACACACACACAGAGAGACACACACACACACACACACACACAATCATGACGTGGAAAAAGTCTGAATGGATAGCGGTTTGGAAAGAGATAGCAGACAGGAAAATGAACTAGATATTTTCCCAGGCATGGCAGTACAGGGAATGTGCGTCTAGGGAATGTTTTTGTTTTTTTTTCTAAACACACACATACATACTGTACAGACACACAGACACACACACACACACACACACACACACGCACACACAGACACACACACACACACACACACACACACACACACACACACATGCACGCACACACACACACACGCACACAATATGCACAGACAGTAGGGAAATAAAGTCCCAGCTGTTAATCTCAATTGGTGTGTGTGTGTGTGTGTGTGTGTGTGTGTGTGTGTGTGTGTGTGTGTGTGTGTGTGTGTGTGTGTGTGTGTGTGTGTGTGTGTGTGTGTGTGTGTGGAATGCATGACCAGCAGATCATGAGATCCCTCTGACTCCCTGCAGAAAGAAACAGATGCGGGCACTGACCGCTCATTACACATACAACATGTCCGTCTCACTCTTATTTGGGAAAGGTTATTAAAATCGAGTGACGCCAAAAGCCTTATGTGTGTGTGTGTGTGTGTGTGTGTGTGTGTGTGTGTGTGTGTGTGTGTGTGTGTGTGTGCGTGTGCGTCTGTGTGTGTGTGCGAGCGTGCGTGTGTGTGCATGTATGTGTGTGTGTGTGCGCGATGGACAGATAGATCAGCATGTCGTACTGTACTCAAAAGGCCTCCAGGAATCACCAAATACCCAGGAGCGTTTTGTAACTTTGTTCCAGTTCCTACAAGTACAATTTTAAGGGTTTTTTTGAAGCATATTTATCTAAGTGTATATATCTTCAATGTCATTACAAAAAAAATGTAATAAAAAAAAATAAAAACTCTCGATGATCTGTCGGGAAGACGCAGCGGATGTTGCCATAATAACTGTAATATCACACACATAACTTTAAGTTCCAAATTTTGCTGATGCTGACGTTGCACCGTTAGGGGGGTTGTGAATTGTCAATAATATTGGTACATATTATGTTAGAAGAAGCGTACGAATATAGAGTGCATGTCGAAATGACAGAGTGAGGATTGCGTAGTTATACTCTATACCATACCATATTTCACCTCTCTCTCCGTCACATATATACAGTCGATAGAAACACATCCCCCTCCCTTTACACACAACAAGTTATATATAAAGACAACAAGTGTCACTGGTGTTTTGGTCTTGACATATAAATTACTATAATGCTCCGGCTGCGTCTCAAATTAGGCGGCGCAAAACAAAAATATGCGGTTGAAAATGAGAATGCCGTGCGTGCTCTCGACAAGGCTTCATTGTGGGTTACTAAATATATACGTGGGGCAAAAGGGACGCGCGGAGAATTGAGCCATTCTCTAGAAGTTCATTTTTCTGGCAAATCTGAACTGAGCTGAACTTCTCCATTCTGCACAATGTTCTCCCTCCCGGCACAGTGACGGAAAAGAGGGGGGGGGGGCTTTGAGGCAGTGAATAGAGAAGTCTAAGAGAGGTATAGAGAGAGAGAGAGCGAGAGAGAGAGAGAGGGAGAGGGAGAGTGAATGAGGGGAAAACTCAACAAACGGATTCCACTCGTCTAAATGTGGCCCCGTAGCAGCTGGAACACAAGGGAGACACTGGCAGACGCAACTGCAGCACGGAGAGAGGGGGAGAGGGGGAAAGGGGGAGGGGGGAGAGAGAGGGAGAGAGAGAGATAGGGGGTAGAGAAAGGGAGAGGGGGGGAGTGGGGTGGGGGGGGGTGGAGACATGGAGAGGGGGAGGAGAGAGGGAGAGCGAGAAGGGGGAGAGAGAGTTAGGGAGATAGAGAAAGGGAGAGAGGGGGGGGGAGAGAGAGGGGGGACAGAGAGAGAGAGAGGGAGACAGAGAAAGGGAGAGAGAGGGGGGGGGAGAGAGAGAAGGAGGGAGGGGGAGAGGGGGGCTGGTTTCTATGTGGAAGCAGTGGGCGAGAAAGTACTCAGACCTTTTGCCTAAATAAAAGCACAAACACCCCGACCCTGAATTGCTCCAGTAAAAGTAAAAGTAAAAGTACCTCACTGACATTTTCTACTCGAGTAAAAGTCGATTCTGTTTGCTGCCCTGGTAGAACAGATCCAACAACACAGAGTGAAGTGCTGCTGAACAGAGTGTTCTCCAGACGATCCTGATCACAATAAATAACACAATGAACACAGTGTCACGGTGCAGATGGTGTCAAGACATCTACCAGGATGTGGGTCCGATGCATCACGGATGAGCAACCAGCGCTTTGATACATACAGTCACTGATTTACTTTATTTATTGGTTTTATTTTTTTGAGCTTTGTCTGGCTTCATGGCTTTATACAGAATATATATAATAATAATAATAATAATAATATAAATAAATATAAATAAATAATATAAATAAATTAATAAATGCACGTACGGGGGTGAAGACTGAAAAGTCGATATTTGCTGCAGCGACTGTGACAGTTGTAACCTCAAGCGGAGCTGGTGGAAGGGTGTGAAGAACCACTAAGAGTAGACTTGAAGAGTAGAACCACAGTGCTTAAAGAGGAGAACCACGCTGCTTAAAGAGGAGAACCACGCTGCTTAAAGAGTAGAACCACGCTGCTTAAAGAGTAGAACCACGCTGCTTAAAGAGTAGAACCACACTCCTTAAAGAGTAGAACAACACTCCTTAAAGAGTAGAACAACACTCCTTAAAGAGTAGAACCACATTCCTTAAAGAGTAGAACCACATTCCTTAAAGAGTAGAACCACGCTGCTTAAAGAGTAGAACCACACTCCTTAATGAGTAGAACCACGCTGCTTAAAGAGTAGAACCACGCTGCATAAAAAGTAGAACCACATTCTTTAATGAGTAGAACCACGCTGCTTAAAGAGTAGAACAACACTCCTTAAAGAGTAGAACCACATTCCTTAAAGAGTAGAACCACATTCCTTAAAGAGTAGAACCACACTCCTTAAAGAGTAGAACCACGCTGCTTAAAGAGTAGAACCACAGTGCTTAAAGAGTAGAACCACGCTGCATAAAGAGTAGAACAACACTCCTTAAAGAGTAGAACAACATTCCTTAAAGAGTAGAACCACATTCCTTAAAGAGTAGAACCACATTCCTTAAAGAGTAGAACCACACTCCTTAAAGAGTAGAACCACATTCCTTAAAGAGTAGAACCACACTCCTTAAAGAGTAGAACCACATTCCTTAAAGAGTAGAACCACATTCCTTAAAGAGTAGAACAACATTCCTTAAAGAGTAGAACCACATTCCTTAAAGAGTAGAACCACACTGCTTAATGAGTAGAACCACGCTGCTTAAAGAGTAGAACCACGCTGCTTAAAGTCAGTGTTGTTATGCAAAGAAGGAACGATAGAATTTAGATATATGATATATGTGCGTGCCATGGCACCATTTCTGTGTGTGTGTGTGTGTGTGTGTGTGTGTGTGTGTGTGTGTGTGAGTGCGCGTGTGTGTGTGAGGTGTGCATGTGTGTGTGGTTGCATGGGCGTTCTATGCCCAGTGAGTGTCATCCATTCCAGTCAGCGCGGCGCATCAGGCTCTTGTCCTACGCTCTCTCTCTCTCTCTCTCTCTCTCTCTCTCTCTCTCTCTCTCTCTCTCTCACACTCGTCTTTTATCCCAAACGGCTCCGTTCCTCTCTCCCCGTCGCCGACATTCTCGGGCGCTCCCTCCGCCGCGCAAACAGAAGCTCCTCTGTCGCCCTCGTTCAAGCCTTCGCTTCTGATGCCGAGAACAAGCATGTCACAAGCGCGCACGGGGGCGGCGGGCGGCGGCGGGAGACGACAGGAAAGAGTGTGTTGCCGCGAGGCCGATCTCGCCCGCGTGGCTGTCGGCGTTTCGACCAGACGCACCGAGGCCGCCCGCCGGGAGGACGGCGGCGCGGGCTGGCTGTCTGTCCGTCCGTCTGTCTGTCCGTCTGTCCGGCGTCCGCAGACAAAGGGGAAAAGCCCGCGACGTTCCCCTCCTCGCTGCCGTGACGCCGAGCGCCGGGACTTGTAGCGGCACGCGCACACCCCGAGCGCTTATCGCCGGGTGACGCCTGCATTCCTGCGCCGCCGTCCGTCTCCGAACCGAGATTACGCCGACCTGTCGTGCGTCGTTTAAATCTCCATAACCGCAGATGATAGATAATTCGGAGACACTTTGTTCCGCGGGGAGGCGCGTCGTCCCCCCCCCCCCCCCCCCCCCCCCCCACCGCCGGCAGACACAACGTCAACGAGACGCTTCGAGAGCCCCCGACGCGGAACGCGGACGCGGACCTTTCCGTGAGAAGCGGCACTCTGCGGTGACGTCGGGTGAGCCGAAGAACGGCGTGCGGGGGGCCGGGCTCCAGGGGGACGCGGGGGGACGCTTTGTGCCGCCGAATAAAGTGAGGGGAGGCCCGGGGCGGCCCCCGCTGCATTCCAACACATTGCGCGAGGGCGGTGGGACGACGGCGCTCGTCCGGGCGGCGTCGCGCAGGTGCGGCGTTGTCGGCCTCGGCGTTTTAGGGAAGGCCGGCGCGTCGCATCGAAAGCGTTAGCACGGGCGACGGGAAAGTATTGGGGGCTTCGCTGTCACGCCCCCGCTTTTTGAGAACCGCACATGGGAGTCTGTCTATTTGGCCGAGGTACATTGAAATATGTAAGGCATATGTATTGTCTCGGTAATGGGCGATAATATGAATGTGTGAGGTCTTCCTCGGTCCGTTGTGACATTCAGGTTGGCCGAGGAGTCCATCATCTCATCACCGACTGAGAGCTTGTATCCCGAGAGTAAGATAAGATAAACCTTTATTCGTCCCACAACGGGGGAAATTGACATTGTTCCAGCAGCAAAAAGGGGCCGGCAGAAAATAGAGAGCAAGTACATCAAGTACACACTATAAACAATGTCAAATATACAGAAACGTAAAGAATAATATCACCATAAATAGGAACCAGAGCACTGTACAGTGTATTGCACATATCTTGACACATCGCACATCAGGGATTGCACTTTCTTTTTTTTATTATTATTATTTTTTATATAATAAAAGCGGGAAGTAAGGAAATGGTGTTGCTACAGTATCTGCAGGCTGTTCCTGTGAACTGAAGGGCGCGGTCCCGTGGCGGTGAAGGGTCCTCCTGCTCCCGTTTGGCCAAGGTCTGAGAAACGCACTGTTTTGGCTCCTCTCTGTGTCCTGACCTCGTCTCAGATCTCTCTCTCTTCTGTCTTTCTCTCTCCCTCTCTCTCTTCTCTCTCTCTCTTCTCTCTCTCTCTCTCTCTCTCTCTCTCTCTCCCTCTTCTCTCTCTCTCTCTCTCTCTCTCTCTCTCTTCTCTCTCTCTCTCTCTCTCCCTCTTCTCTCTCTCTCTCTCTCGCCCCCTCTCTCTCTCTCTCTCTCATTCCCCACCCTCTCTCTCTTTCTCTCTCTCTCTCTTCTTTCTCCCTCTCTCTCAAATCTCTCTGTCTCCCACTCTCTCTCGCTCCTACCAGTCTCCCTCTCTCTCTCTCTCTCTCTCTCGCTCTCTCTCTCTCTCACC
>NC_137204.1:18235920-18378005 GCF_960531495.2 Zeus faber
CACGCATCTCGTAGGCTTCCTCTATCTATGATTCATTCGGATATATTCTCCTCGTCAGACTCTCAGAATTATTGTCATTTCATGTTTGCATGGAATATTTGTTTGTGACTTTGGGAAAAAATGAACCAGAGGAGGAACACTGCTCTGCAAGCCAAGCCCCTCTTTGTTTGTTTTTTTTTTCCCCATAAAAAAGTTAATGGCGCCCTCTTGTGGTTTTGTATATTGTAGCAGTGGAATGAAAACCTCAATCACATTATTATTTTAATTTTAATTTTGGTCCAACAGTAAAAACTTAATCTTGTTTTTTTTTTTTTTTTTAAGATGCTTAGATATATTCTTTGCAAGATAAACAATTTTTCCAGATAATATAGGATGAAATATTAGTCATCCAAGGTCTTAAACTCTTAATAAGGTTGCAAGAATTCAAAGATGTTGATGCTTTGCTGTTATGATTTACAGAAAGCTGTAAATGGATTATATATGGATATGAATATTTAGCACTGTAAATTAATAGTGCCCGGTTCTATTTGTAATGATGACATTTGTATGCAAAGAACATCTTTGCCCTTTGTTCACTTCAGGTGAAAATGTAGTGACCGACTTGAATTAATTAAAATTAGGATTATTAATACCCTCCGTACTGATGGATGGAAATAACTTTTTTTATGCTACATGTACCACTGATGAAATGTGTGTGTGCGTGTGTGTGTGTGTGCGTGTGTGTGCGTGTGTTCGTGTAGAGGCACGTTTAATTTTCTCTTCGTGGCTTAACTCATTGTAGTGATCTATGAAACTCATAGGACTAATGCAGTGCGGTCCATTGAAGACCAAACCATTTACTGAATGTCAGTTATATTTTATGGTCTGCAATATCTTTAAACCCTATGAGAATATATGGTGAATAGGTAAGATGTACTGTATTTATGTATGTATGTATGTATATGTATGTATGTACGTACATACGTACATACGTATGTATGTATGCATGTATGCATGTATGTTTGCACCATAATACAATAAACACGTACCTAAATACAATAATAATAACAATAGTACATTATTATTGTTGTTATTTTATTATTATTATTATTATCATTATTATTATTTATTTTTTACTCTTTTTGAAGAACTTTGAGCTGCATCTTCTGTATGAATTGTGCTATTCAAATAACATTTATTATAATTATTATTAGTATTATTATTACTATTATAACTATTATCATTTGGATAATTACAAAATTAAATCGACATTTCAATGATAGTGACAGCCCTCTTAATCCATGTACTGTAGGATCATTTCACAAACTCATTCAAATAAAATCCCATTACGCTCTAATGAATGAACTCTGCCATAATCCACATCACTATTTGAGGGTGACGACAGATTGGCACTTTTGAGAACACTGAGTTTAATAGGTAGGATATAGTTTTTTTTGTTGGTCTTTCAGTATAAGTCCCATTGGAATCCTTGACTCCTCCTTAAAACATATTTGAAAATGTATATATACAGTATATAGTCTACTTGTAAAAGGGTGATCGTGGGCTCCAAGGCTGGTGGTGCTTCACGCCTTCTGCTGGAAGAAGAATAGTATATTAATATAACAATAGAATAATCGGCTTTAAAAAGAAATTTTCCGACATTCCTTGAGCCAGCAAAATAACGCACAACACACAGACACACACACGCACGCACGCACACACACACACACGCACACAAATTGACAAAGCAGGCAGGCCATATTAAGTACGTACTATATCTAAAAAAGCGCTCCGGTGTATAGATTTATTCACATTTACATACATTTTTAAATAAATGGAAATGTGAATTTCCATTTATTTTATGAACATACTCCCCACATTGACGCTGCGGCTCCATAAATCCACCATGAGTTATAATATTCGAAAAGGAGCGCGCAACGAAGGGAAAAGGGAATACATTGATTTCATGGATATCAATCATGATAAAAAAAAGCATGTGAAACAGTGTGAGTGATATGGCTTCGAACGGCGCCTGGTGCTGCAAGTCACATCCGCTCCCTCCATTAAGACCGGCTCTATGCATTTTGGGAGACTTCAGACTTTTACCCCACTGCATTCCACAGCAAAGCATCTGTACTTTTTACTCCACTCCACGTCTCCCCTTGTTCCCTTCTCTCTCGTGCGCAACACGTTACAGTCAGTTTCTCATGCAAACGGAAAATTGGACCAAAACTAGACGCTACCCAGCATCGGACAACTTTGACATTTTGACAGTCGTGTGCGTGTCTCATCCCTCTTCCCACTGCAGATGTGGTGCATTTATTGAGCGGAATCGTTCGCTTTGTGAGACAGGCGTGAAAAGCGGGAGGACACCAGTGGGGCTAGGCCGGAGTGTTTCGATCGATTTTGCTCTGAAATTGAACGTCGCCGCAGTTACGGACCACACTGCAGCGACTGCGCTTTCAGCGACATCGCGCGTGTCGGAGGCTTTACCGGAATATGCCGATAATCCGGGGGAAAAAAAAAACAAAAAAACTGCATTTGCTGTACCGGCGCAGACACAGGAGAACAGTTTATATCGTTTCATATTTCCCTCAAGAACGGTCTCACTGGGGTTGTCGGACTCCAAAGCCAACACCTGATGGATCCTGTGCGTGGCTTGATGCGCTTTCAATATACAATAAAACGCCCTGGTCACACCGCAGGTCGCCGTCCTCCTCCTATCCACCAAAACCCAGGAGAGTCGAACCCAATAACTGGCACTCGGGAGACGGTGATGAAGGCCGTCTTTGCCACGAAGCCGTGATTGATCTCGCCCTAAATGCAAACAGACAGCTGCGATAACAGCGCCGGGGAAGAGCTCGTGGGAGGATGCGGACGAGGGATCTTGCGCCTGGGTTCGTCGGCTGTGGTGGGGGGAAGGCTTTTCAGGTGTCACGGCACACACTATCAGCTCTGCAAAAAAAATAAAAAATTAATGAATAAAAGCTACGAGGACAATGAGGAGATAAATTGCGTCGGGGTTTGTGTGTGGACCTTGGGGGATAACAAGGCTAGATAGCTGGTAACAATGATGTTTTGTGTGCGTGCGTGCGTGTGTGCATGTTTTTGTGTGTGTGTGTGTGTGTGTGTGTGTGTGTGTGCGCGCGCGCGCGCGCTCGCATATACACAAGCACTTTCATTTCTGCAGGTGGAGACATACTGAGGGATTTAATGTACCTGAGCTCATCTTGTAGTTAGAGCCACTGCATATTTGATGACTTCCCACAGTGCAATGACATTTCAGTGCATATACAGTATGTATGAACGTATAAACCTCTTGAGTCTCTTGAATAATATAACATTTTATAGCTGTTAGTATATTAATTGACCTGGCTAAACTCGGCATTGCATAGATGGACGAGATAGTGAGACTGTGGATTTACCAACTGAGAGGTGTGGCTGGTGACAGGATAGTACATAGAAGGGACTAATACTGCAGGATATTTATGAATTATTTGGTTATAGTTGGCTTAATAACAACATAATGTAGTGTCATTTAGTTGATTATGGGAATACCGTTAAAACAAAGAGAGAACATTTCTATTAGTTCGCTTAATTTGAACAATATATTTATTTTCTTATAGTAGGTCTTGTTTTTCTTTCTCTTGCGTTATTTTTTCACTATTTCACATTTTTACATTTGCAATTGGGTATTTACGAGCCTGGCAATTTTGTTTTATTGTAATTACTCTTGACCACTGAGTACTGTTTAATTACTTGAAGTGTTGATGTTTTTTTGGCACGCAGATGAAACGCATTAGCAATCTCTTTACGAGCTCTTTACGCCTTGTCATTTTCCCTTATCGGCAATAAGCGCCAGCGTTTGGTGATGGACTGAATTCAGCGGCGACATTCTGTTCAAAACACAGGTCACGTCACGGAACTCTAGCGCGAGGTTTCCAAGGAAAGTGACATTAGCCAGTTTCTGGGAGAGGAACCGTTGTTTTCATTACGAGGAAAAAAAAAGTAAAAAAATCGCAAAGGTGCATGGAATTCACTCATACATCTCCGTCCAGCCCCCCGCCCCCCGTCCAGTGCAGTGGAAAGCTTTCGGACAAATACCTCCATGCGTCCTGTGGCGTGAGAAGCGGCGGTTATCTCCGCGCATTCTTTGTGCGTGCGTGTGTATATTTCTGTTTGAAAGCGCGTCTGTGCTTTTTAAGTGTGTCTGGGGAGAATGATCAACGAGGGCCCCGTAGCGGAGAGGGGGGGGGGGGGGGGACTCTTCTGGAGGGGAGACCGAAGTAGGCCAGAGTCAGGGAGAGGACAGGAAACTCAGACGCTTACGTAACAGCGTCTCGAGAAGCACCCCGGCGCGGTCTGCGCGGGGTGCGTGTTCCGGGGGCCCGGTTCGGCCGAAAGCGGTGGCGGCGGCGGCGGCCGCTGGGCCGACTTGCGCGCCGGTCGTGAAACGTGGACTCCTGCGGCGGGGGTTGGTAAATAGATGCCTCGACGGCGCATTTCTGTCCTCTCCTTTCCAGTCGGCCTACATTCAAAGGCCGCGAGGGAAATATTGAAGGCCCCCCCCCCCCCCTTCGAACGTGGCTTCCGTGTCGCATTGTCAGTGGGACTTAGTGATCGTGCGATTGGCTGCGGATGCAAAAGGGAAGAGAGCGTTATTACGAGAGACGTGAGCAGCCGCGGACTGACAGAGTGGAAGAAACCCAAGTGTGCTGGGACAGGAGCTGCCCCTAGCGACGCTGCGCGGCTATATTTGTAGAGCTCCATAGATGAGTCATTTGGCTAAGTGCCCGCTCTTTGTAGGCCGGATTTACTGGTCCCAGGGGGGGACCTTCCCAGACTTTGGGCAGGCTTGTTGATTTACGATGCGCGTCCCCCTTCCCTCCCCGTCCCGTCCCATCCGCCGCCGCCTCCTCCCTTCGGTGGCTTTCGACGGGCCGCCGCCGCGCCTCCCACCCCAGCCCTCCTTCTCCCTCTCGGATCCGCCGAGGTGAGATTGAAATGCGCGCGGGGGGAAAGACGGTGGCGGAGGGGGTGGGGGAGCGCCCGCAGAGCTAGCCTCGCGCTGACCCCGCGGAAGGGCTGCCGCTCGGCTCGCTCCGTCGCAACCGGCCCGCCTTTGACTCGACGCGACGTTTTGGAAACCGGCGACGGTGCGGGTCGGGGTGGGGGCGGAGGGGGCAGGGGGGGGGGGAGGAGGGGGCGCGAGGAGGAGCAGGTGGAGAAAGGAGGGGAGCGCGGGGGCAGAATAGAAAGCGGCCGCTGGCTGCGGCGGTAAGCGCGGCTGAAGCAGGGGGGGACGAGAGTTGCTGTCCGCGAGTAGATAATGACAAGAACAGATGACGGGGTCCTGGTGGAGCGCACGCAGTCCACAGTGAGAGCGCCGCTCTCGAGGAGGGGGTAGTACTTCTCTGGGACCCCATGGATCTCAACTGCAATCCAGGTCTGTGTCTTTACGTTCTGCAAACTTCGGGGGGGGGGGGGGGGGGGGTGGTGTCGCTCCTGACAGACTGGCGTTTATTTGGACCCGATCGCAGTGATTTCTCGTGGTTTTGTGATTGTCCGCCGGGCGGTTTGAGCTGATCGGTGTTTGAATGAAGCCCAGAGAGCGCTGTGGCGTTGCATTCTTTTCGGTACTCGGGGCTATAAATGGCACATGATTAAAAATGATTATTAGCTTAAACATAACTTAGCGGGCAGCAACAGGAAGTTTCAGCTATTTTGAATCCACTATCAGAGTAGAGCAATCAATTGAATTTTTGATCGTCACTTTATGACATTTGTAGAAATTGGCATTTTGTAGTTTTTGTAGCTGCAATATCAGATGCTTCCTTCATATGCTTCCTTTGCTGCCTATGCAGATGTGTGTAGTCTTAACTCTCCTGACAATGACGAAAATAAAACCTGAAAAGTAGCAGTAATTTGACAATTAGCAACCTCATAAGCCAATCTAGCTGTTTATATGAATAATTAATATCATTTTAAGGAAGGATGGATGAACATTTATTTATTGCCACCATAAATCATCGTACCACGTTGTAATACCTTCATTTGTAAGTGTTTGTTAAATGCTTTCTCTTAATTCCATATGATCATAAATGTCTACACGCAGAATTCATAGGTATCATAAATATTGATTTTGTCACATGTAAACAACACGGTAAAACATACACGCGTAAAAGCCTTGCCGAAGACGCCACCGGGCCTGCGTGTCCTGGAATCGACATTCTGCTATGACAGCATGCAGCATTGTAAAAGTGGGAGGAAGTGACAACACGGCCGGAAAGAGGACATTCTCGAGCGCGGCTCGGATTTCACACAGCTGGTCTCCTTAAGGCCACGGGCATTCTCCCAAAGTTAACAGCCCACCCCTCCCCGGCTCCCACCCGTATCACCACTCCGGTAGAGGGATGGGAACGGGAGGAAGAGGGAGGTCAAGGCACGGGGAGAGGAGAAAACGGGTGCGGACTTGGGGCTAAAGCTGGACGCTTAAGAAAAGATGGAATAGGATTGAGCCGTGTTGGAAGTGGGAACGGAGAAGGAGGGGGATCTGAGGTTCGGGGATAAGCATCGCGGCGGCTGAAAAAAGACGTGGGCGTCGGAGGTGTTTTGCGCGGTGGGTGATCCAAGTCTCTGTTACCACCTCGGGGTTTTTGGTCGCCACTGGAGGTAGTTGAGGTCGCGCGGGTCAGCCAGGGCGGTCGTTCTCCACATGGGGGTCCGGGGACCCCGTGGGGGTCCTTCACGAGGTTCCAGGGTGGTCCCCCAGCAAAATGATTAATAGTTCAACTTCACCGTCTCGTCATTTACAAGACATTAGCACCATTAGAGAATGTATAATAAGGAATTTTTGGATATTAGTTTCACTGTTTAGAGTGTATAGACGGGTATGGAAGTTTGGACTAACTTACATCTAACAATTAAAATCCCCCCGGATTTGGATCCCAGAGACAGGAATTTCTGGGTCGGCCCAACGCAGAAGAAATTGAGGGTCCCAGATATGAAAGAAACGTTGAGAATCACAGGCTACTACCGTGCTGTCTGGCATATTGCACTGGACCAGCCCTAACACCCTGAAATACGCTGACTCGGCTTCAGGCTGGGGCACAGCGGGAGAGGCTTTGCCTAATTTATCAAGGAATTATCAGCACGCCGCGTTCGCCGGTTTCCACGCGGAGGCGGCGGTGGCACGAGGTGGCTCTCACGTTATTGCTTTTGAAAGATTTACGAGTTTGAATTTGGAGCCAGCCCGACAACCCGACAAAGTTCAACAGCCCCCGGGGCCGTTCGACACAAGCACGCGAGAGCAGGCGTCCGCACAAACGCGGCTGCCAGGCGACGTAGCTGCCAGGACGTCTCGGCCGGCGCCTCCGTCACCGCTCGCCTTTTCTGCAGCCCCCCCTGTCGCACGGCGGTGCTCTGGCCGGCTTTGGCGCAGGAAGCGCATGGGATTGCGAGACGGCGAATAGGACGGGACTGCTGCGGCGGCCGATTCCAAACGTGCTTATCTCGCCAAAAACCAATGGATGCTGTCCGCCGGCCGCCCAAATAATTGGGCAGAAAGTCAACAGAGGGGGTTTGTAGTAGGGCATGCCTCCCGGTACTGGAATATCGCACACAGAATCATTTTTGTAACACACACACACATGCACGCACGCGCACACACACATCCACACACATCCACACATCAACCACTAACTCACAGGTATACACTTGTACAATGGGTTTGCATGGAAAATATTTGACAAACAAACGTAACATTTTCACGTGCACAATGTCATTCATTCCAGTATGACTCAAGAACTCACGCTAACCCACGCGAACGTGCGGGGAAAAAAAAAAACGCTCTCAGAAAGCGACGATTCATGGGGCGCGGTGATTTACCGCGACCGCCAGTCGCAATGGCACAGCAATAAATCCCCGCCTTGAACGTTTCACTTCCGCCGTGACAATCTTCCAAATGAAAATCTTTGATCTATTCTGTGGAGATGTACGACACCGCCGTCCCAGGTTGTGTCGTATATCTGCAGGTAAATAAAGGAAGGGAGGCGTTGGCCATCATTTCTAAAGGTTCAGCGTGCGTGTGCTTTCATGTTTGCACGAAATTTTCAAGGCACTTTAGATTCAACCCCCCGTACACACAGTACGTACAGTATATGCCATAATCTCTCTCCCGCCCGGTTCTTGACTCAGGATCGGGTCCGGACGCCAGCATTGGGCCTTATCACTCAAAGTCAAGGGTTCCTCCCACAAGGCCCCGGTCTTCAAGGTTCAAAGGGCTTTCCCGGGGCCGGCCCGCCTCATACCACCACTTTTGTCTTTGGGTAATGCAGGTGTGCAGGGCTGCCCCGGAGCCTCATCCCTGTTGAAAGGTGGTATTAGGGTATTAGTGAGCGGGGAAACAGGTGCTTTGTCGGGGGAAGATGACCGGCCAGAGTCGACTTGTTTGATTTGAATTAATGGTGCTGACTAGTAACCTCATTTTTACTCTCGGGAGGGTATTGAGCGTATTTTTCATTTAAATGTCCCACACGCCTGTCACAGAATTTGTAACACCAATTCCGCCTCAAAAGTTCCTCCGCACGTTGTAGTGTTCTCATCTCTTATTTGTATGCAGACCGCAAAAAGCTTATTTGTGTGACTTCACGTCGATCTGGACAGATTTGATGCTGCGCTTGCTGCGCAAAGAAGGAGAAGTCCACTTTATATACAGCTAATAGGATTAGACTGTGAATAATGACCTGTTTATGTGGCGTTTCTCATTCACTTCAACAACCTCCACGGTGTTTCACAGACTCAGCCCTCGGCGACTTCAGTGCTCCCCCATTACTGATATTAAGAGTTGAAACAAAAATCCTCCTCTACAGTATATGACGGATTAAATGAACCGGTGCCCCTGTTGCCTTTTACCGAAAGAAGCCTTCATTTCGACGAGTGTCGGTGTGTGTGTGTGTGTGTGTGTGTGTTGGTGCGTGCGAGTGTGTGTGGGAGAGGGAGAGCTATTCCTCCGGAAATCGCAGTCGTTGCTATGTAAAATGGACGTCAAACGACACTGCAGAAGAGAATCGGCTTTGCTCTAATATAGTTTGAGTTAAAAGTCGACGTGTGAGCGCATTCCGTTCGACCGCGAGAGGTTTGAGTAAAATCCACTCGGGAATGTCATTAAATCCCGCCGGCGGGCGATCGGCGCGGGACGCCGGCGGAAAAAACGCTGATGATGAGTTCGGCCGAGCTCGGCCTTTTCCAGCTGGATCATCCGTCCTGTGAAGAACCTGGCCTTGAAAACATTTCTTTTTGGCCAACAGAGGCATTACAGTCATTAAAAACAATGTGGTCCCTGGCGCCGGGTTGACCCCCCCCCCCCTCACAGGTACTGGAGTGACTCCGTGGGGGGCGGGGCCACTCTCTGGGACGGGCGTGTACTGAGACGTCCCCCACCCCATCCTCCGGACCGCTGCAGAGTGACAACAGCTGTCGGCCCTCGCAAAAACTCCACACCCCTAAACATTTGAATGGCTCCCTAATCCCCTTTCAGTAGCCGACGAGGCCCCCGGAGGCCCTCGATGGTGCCGCTCCCGAGCGCGCTTTGGGTTTCGGACCAAACCGCGCCGCGCCTGCGAGACGGAGCGCGTGTGTTAATGGGCGCAATGGTTTTTGGGAACGACTCGCCTGACTCGGGCGACACGCGACAGATTATTCAATATTACGTGCGGGCGAAATGCCCTCACCGTCCCTCCCCACCTCCTGAATAAGACACGATTTGCAACGCGATTAAAGTTTGAGCGCGATTTCGGGGACGTTGAAAGTGGATTCCACCTTACATAATGGTATATTTACGGCGGTCTTGGCAGCGCACGCGGGCATGGCTCTTTATTTAGTTGCTGTGCAATCAGAACGGGCCCTGCGTTATCCCTTTTCATGGCCGTCCTCTGCCCAATCACGCTCACTATATCCACTCACCACACTACTATACACACTACTATACATACTACTATACACACTACTATACACACTGCTATACACACTGCTATACACACTACTATACACATTGCTATACACACTGCTATACACACTACTATACATACTACTATACACACTACTATACACACTGCTATACACACTGCTATACACACTGTAATACACACTGCTATACACACTGTAATACACACTGCTATACACACTGCTATACACACTACTATACACGCTACTATAAACACTGCTATACACACTACTATAAACATTACTACACACACTACTATACACACTACTATAAACACTACTATACACACTGCTGTGCACACTACTATACACACTACAATAAACACTACTATACATACTACTATAAACACTACTATACACACTACTATACACACTACTATAAACATAACTATACACACTACTATACACACTACTATACACACTACTTTAGTACATGTTACTAAGACCTTGCGATGCAGATAAAAAAAGGCTGTTGAAAATGACTGAAAACAGTACACCGTAAGAAATAATAAGCTCCTTATTAAGTTCCTAATAAGGTACTTATTATGCATAATAAGGTATAATAAGGTACTCTCACTTTTGTCAACTTACTTTATCCCATTTTCATATTTTCTTCTCTTTCAGATGTCGGCCGCTCAGTTCAGAGATTTATTTGATCCTTTTATTTTTCCCTCACCAGTGAGCGATAATGTCTGCGTGTCATAAAACTATTTCCCCTCCCCAAATGTTTTCTTGTGACTAAAGAAACGCACGTTTTTTGTAGCCCGGAGTAAAAAATATTCACCTTGATAGAACCCAAGTCGTATTGTGTATACGTCTGGAGGAGAACACAAATTTAGTTCATAAAGCTCCCATTGATATACTGTACTTATACAACTTAAAGGCGCTGTATTTGAGGATGGTTTTCGAAATATATGAAGCCAAATATATAAGTCCGGATCATTTTACATAGAAGAGGTATATTTTGTATCAGTGAACTTTGTGAATAGCTCATTGCGTTGCAGTGCATAAATAAATCTTTGCATTCTCCAGACCACAGGACTCAAACAGGAGCGGTGTTGGGGTTTTGTTTTTTTCGGTCAGCTCCTAAATGCAGCTGCTCATTGTTTCTTAATATCTCAGGTGGTGATTTGGCCTCCCTATGGCAGCCCAGGTGGGACAGTTTCATAGAAGTACCTCCCACCTGCAACCCCGCGCCCATCTGACCCGACCTTTTCTATTTGCTTTGTTGCTCATTCACCATCAGATGGTAATGGATACTGGCAGGGAGCGCCATGGCTTTCGGGAGTCCCACCAGAGTCCAATGTGTGGATGTCTCCATTCTGATTCTGCCCCTTGATAAGCCCGGACCACCAGGGAACTATATTCGAGCTGGGATAATTTGGCAAACTATACCTTACTAGGGGGTGAGGTGTAACGGAATGCCGCTGCAGAACCATGGGAACATATAGCGCCAGACAGAGAGACGTTGGATCTACAGGATTAAATCACACACACGCACGCACGCACACACACACACGCACACACACACACAGACTCACGCACAGCATTAATTTGTCATGTGAATTAAACCTGATGACTCTACAGCATGCCCCCCAAAAAACACACTTTTGTTTTATTTACGACACTTTCTATGGTATGATGTGCCAAAGCCGCGGTCTTTGTAATTTGCCGCATCACTCATTCATTGAAATTCCCTCAAGCAGCTTTACACGCGGCACATCACTTCATAAAATGACGTAGTGTTGTTGGTTAGGCCAGGATATGGATATAAAATCCAGGATATGACACACTGTCTATCTGGTCGGTCTTCACTTTCTGTCCCGTCTGACTTCCTGCCGTTAGTAAACCCTCCCTCCCTCCACTACGCAACATATACCACGAAAGAAATAAAAACTGTGACAAAAATTAAAATTACCCTACTTCTTAATGCGTGGTTGATTGTCACCTACGGGGTGAGCGGTTGTTTTTATTCAATGTACCTATACACGCCAAAAAAAAAGGGCCACAAGGTCCATAAGGTAATCAATGTCTCTCATGGCACATCTTAATTCCCCGGAACAACTATAAAGTTGACTAGATTACTAAAGTAACTAGTTACTAGATCTCAACAAAGAGGCAGTGTCAATAGGATACCCCATGTTTGCTCATGGGGTCATGCCCCGGTGTCAAACCAACAGCCCGGGCTGGAGATAGAGCCCTCCCTATTGTTGCCGCTGTAATGCTCGAGAGGTGGGCCAGTGTGTGTGTGTGTGTGTGTGTGTGCGTGTGTGTCTGTCCGCCCGGCTCCATCTCCCTTCCTCCCCCTCCTCTCGCTCGGCCCTCCCCGCCCCTCCCTCCCGACACCCTCTCAGCTGTGCGCACTCACTCATCCCCAGCGCCGGCCAAAAAGGCTGGCTGAGTCATTAAGCGGAGTCTGCTGCCCCGCTTATTGTACTCCCGGACTCGCTCCGAGGGGGGAATCCGGGGAGTTTTGAGAGACCGTTTTCGGGCGGGGGGGGGGGGGAGAAAAAAAAAAAGAAAAAAGGAGGGGAGCGGATGGAAGCGGTCCGCCGGGCGGCCCGCCGCCCGCCGCCGCGCGCCTGGTCCGATTTGCCGTCTCCGCACGCAGGTAACGCGGGCCCTCTTTGGGGCTTGGTCTGGTGAGTTTCCGGCTGAACATTGACTGGAGGGTCGCGTGGCTCTACACCGCACGGACCGAGTGAACGGCTCCGGGGGCCGCGACGGGGGCTGGCGCGTGACGCTCGTCCTTTGCGGTAGGGCATTTGAGAACCGTAGCAGCCACCGCTCGGCCTTTCATTCACGGAGTGTGCATTTGCGGTCCTGCCTTTGTCCCATGTGCGCTCTGTACTGCATGTCATCAGCTACTTTCCACGCCGTAAACCTTGCAACCCGCGGCTTCCTTTGCGGTTGGGAGTATTTATGACTTGCGGACTTCTGAGAAGTTCCCAGACTATCATTAGACGCAATATTGAATCTCAACTTGCCCCTGCTTGCACGCAAGCAACCGTGTTTTACAGTAGCAGCCAGGAGTGGGGGCGGCGGGGGTTGGCATTACTAACGCCAAGTGAATCGCACTCTTACACACACATTTCAAAACACTTCCAACTTGCAAACTAACATATACGTGCATAGAAAACACACACACACACCTGGAGTCACACATGTTTTAGTCATTCAAAGCTAAACAATGTTGAGCCGGAATATGAATTGTCCGGGGGGGGGGGGGGGGTTTCCTTTTGAGCCAGCGGCGGCTACTTCCTCTGCACTCATGCGAGCAGCACAATCATTCATATTCGAGATATCCCGGAACGGCTCTTCTTCAAAAAAACGAAAAAAAAACTGAAAAAAACATTTTAGCGCTCGTCGAGTCGACGCTCCGACGTTCTTTTTTTCGGATGCCTTTTTTTTTTGTCGTGAAGATCAAACCTACCGCCGGGGCGGGAGGAGCGGCGGGCGCGCGGGAGTGCGGTGGTGCGGAGCGGCGCCTGTTATTTCGGAGTAATTACAGCACAGCGGGAGCTTTTGTTGTCGCCCACCTGTTTCCAACCATTAGTTAAGAGTGAGACTAGTCTGGCACCGGGTTTGGCCCTTTTTTCTTTTTGTTGGTTTTTTTTTGGTCACAAATGGTATACAATCACGGCAACTATGACGTACAAAAAGTGGTAGTCTTACTATCGGCTTTGCGACGAAAAAAAGGCTGATATCTACTGTTTACCGTCTTGCCCTCCTGCCGAGCCCCGGCTCCTTCTCGGCTCCTCTTTGCCCAAAGTCGCGAGGAGCAAGCAGGCACGAGGGGCGCCGCCATGACGGGCGTCGCCGCCGCCCCTCTTGGGCACGCCGGCCCTCGCCGCGCCCACGACTCTCCCTCGAGAGTGGCTGAGCATTCCCTTTTCTTTCCCGTTCAGGGCCTCTACGCAGGTCGACGTGCAAGTCACGGAATTGGGAATGAAAGACACAGGCCTTCGCTTCAGATGAGCTGGCCCGGGTTCTAGTCAATGGTTGACACTTAGAGACAATGCTGTGATGTTATTAAACGGCAGAGGTTTACAATGGGGGGTAAACAAATGGGGATTTACAATGGGGGGTAAACAAAGTTTCACAATCAATTACCACTTGGTCCCCAAACAAATAGAAGAGTATTACCCTGGTGACACTACTCTAAGTGATCCTCATCCCAGTGATGTATTCAACTGAAGTCCGTTTCGTTCTAAACCAGCTTCCTACCTAAAGAGGACGTTCTACACCTTTGAAATATTTGAGCCACTCTGTTGTGTTTCAAATGAATGGCTTTGTCACAGCTTTATAGTCACGAACGGGAAGACGGACAGGGGTTGATACTCTGGACCTCTTTTTCTTGCCACATTTTGTCACCTTGTTTAGGTCTTATAGCGGGTTCTTATGGTTCTTAAAAAGGATACGCCTTCGAATGTTATCTATAAAATGGATGGCGGTTGATATCAGCCTGGGCGGCGTGGTCAAGCAGGCTCCCGTCCCGGGGCCGCGCAGCTACTGCCGATCGGACTCCGCTGATTCGTCCGATCCCAAAACGGGAAATAATACATGTCGCCCAGCCGTGAGGATCGGCGTGTTTGCGGGACGTGTGGGACTGGGCGAGTCGAGCCCCGACACGCAGGCCGCCGGACGCCACGGTGGTTAGACCCCTCAAGCGCTGAACCTCATGGACTATTTGTATATTGGCCTGCGAGCCCCTGAGTTTATGTTTTGGCCCACAGGCCAGCTTTCGTTTAAAGCCTGAGCAATAAAACACGACAACCGACAAACAACTGTTTCTCCTCCGCCCGCCTGCCTCTTCCTCATTCCCTGGCCCTGCGCCCAGACCACACCTTCAGACGGTCTTACGGAGATAACCACCCTTCGAAATCCTCGTCGACCGTCACACATTCTCTTTTCTCTTATTTGCCCTCATTCTCAGCCGAAACCTTACGTTTTCTTCCAGGAAGTTGAAACTTTTTTTTTTTTTCCCCAACTAGCCCTATAAACTGAGCGCGTGCCTGAAACGCGGGAGCATCAGCAGGAAGCGGCCGGAGGACACATGTTGCGGCGGACCAAGGTGGGGCGCGGTCAAGCCCCGGCTTGAGGCAGCCTGGCCGCGCCCCCTCGGTCCGCCACAACATGTTTGGGCGATAATAAATACTAGTTGTGGGATACTTTTGCCGGGGAATGGCTCGTAGACGAGCTCACCGGACACCGTGTGTACACAGCGATGCTCCGGTACAATGGTTCAGGAATCCACGTTGAGTGTTTATCGGAAGTGGGCGAAGGAGGAAGGAAGCCCCCGTCGGCTGCTCTGGTTCCTTCCCTTTCCGAGCGGTGAAGATGCTTTGACTCCAACAAAAGCTCCGTTGGAGGCGAGGGGACTCACCGCCAGAGTGGGAGATATTATTGTTTTTGGCTCGGGGATTTTATCATCGTCGATCTTCTTGGCATTTTTCGGGCTAAGGCTATCTGAAAACACGGCGGCCGCAGTGCGCGCAGACATGGTTGGGGCCCCCGTCGGGACCGGGACGGTTCAGACGCCTCGGTGGAATTCGATCGATGTCATTGCCCGGATACAACTGAAAAAGTGTCGCGAATTGACCGGACGCTGAAGAACGTGGGTGCGACCTGATAGCGTTTGAGGAGCGGAGCGCCTTGTGGCGCCATCATCCGAAGTTATGTACAGTAAGTCCAAGCTTTGTCTCTCGGAAGTCATTCGCGTCCGTTGCCCCCTGTGCACTGCGTCGCCTTCGCGATGCTGCGTTTAAAGGAAACTCTGAAAAACTGTAACTCGTGCTGCGTGTCAACAGTTTTTGCGCCGCGGGAAGTTCCAAGAAAATGCCGGTAGTACCACGTACAGTACCTAACGTGGCTCAACTGGCCCCTCGATAGTGCTGCCGGCAGCTGTATTTATTATTATTCTAACAAGTAAAGAGCAGCTACTTCTACCTGTTTCAGCAGCTGCCAGGCCACGGTGAAGTGGGAGGTCAGTTACTTCCTTAAGAGAACTGACACCCTCCCCTCTCTCCACCCCCCCCCTCTTGCTTTCTCTCCCTCTCCCTCCCCCCTCTACCACTCTCTCCCCTCCCTCCCTCCCTTCTCTCTTTCCCTTTCCCTCTGCCTCCCTCCCCTCCTCCCCTTGCTTCTCTCTCTCTCTCTCTCTCTCAATCTCTCCCCTCTTTCTACCTCCCGCTTCACCCTCTTTCTCTCTTCTCTTTCGCTTCAGTCTCTCTACCTCCCTTTCCCCTCCCTCCGTCCCTCCCCTCTCTCTCTCTCTCTCTCTCCCTACCCCCTCCTCTCCTCCCTCCCTTTCTCTCAACCTCCCTCCCTCTTTCTCGCGCTCTCTCTAGCCCCTCATGCTTGCTTTCTCTCCCCTCCCTCCCTCTCTATCACTCTCTCTCCCCTCCCTCCCCTCTCTCTTTCCCTTTCTCTCTGCCTCCCTCCCCTCCCTCTCTCTTTACCTCCTCTCCCCTCCTTCCCCCCTCCCTCGCTCTCTACCTCCTCTGCCCTCCCTCTCCTTCCCCCTTTCTCTCTCTCCCTCACGCCACCCCCCTCCCTACCTTCCTCTCACCTCCTTCCCCCTCCCTCCCTCTCCTCTCCTTACCCCTTCTCCCCCCCCTCTCTCTCCCTCACACCACCCCCCTCCCTCATCCCCTCTGCCTCCCTCCCTCTCCCCTCCCTCCTTCTCCACCACCCTCCCCCCACCTCTCTCCCTCATCCCCTCCACCTCCCTCCCCCCTCTTTCTCCTTCTCCACCGCCACCCCCCTCCCTCATCCCCTCTGCCTCCCTCCCTCTCTCTACCTCCTCTCGCCTCCTTCCCCCTCCCTCCCTCCCCCCTCCTTCTCCACCGCCCTCCCTCCCCCCTCTTTCTCCTTCTCCACCGCCAACCCCTCCCTCATCCCCTCTACCTCCTCTCCCTCCCCCCTCCTTCTCCTTCTTACCGCCCTCCCTCACGCCACCCCCCTCCCTCTCTCTACCTCCTCTCCACTCCCTCCCCCCTCCCTCTCCTTCCCCCTTCTCCCCCCCTTCTCCTTCTCTACCGCCCCCCCCCCCCCTCTCTCCCTCACGCCACCCCCCTCCCTCATCCTCCCTCTCTCTACCTCCTCTCCCTCTCCTTCCCCCTTCCCTTTCCCCCCCTTCTCCTTCTCTACCGCCCCCCCCCCTCTCTCTCTCCCTCACGCCACCCCCCTCCCTCATCCTCCCTCTCTCTACCTCCTCTCCACTCCCTCTCCTTCCCCCTTCTCCCCCCCTTCTCCTTCTCTACCGCCCCCCCCCTCTCTCTCCCTCACGCCACCCCCCTCCCTCATCCTCCCTCTCTCTACCTCCTCTCCCTCTCCTTCCCCCTTCCCTTTCCCCCCCTTCTCCTTCTCTACCGCCCCCCCCCCTCTCTCTCTCCCTCACGCCACCCCCCTCCCTCATCCTCCCTCTCTCTACCTCCTCTCCACTCCCTCTCCTTCCCCCTTCTCCCCCCCTTCTCCTTCTCTACCGCCCCCCCCCTCTCTCTCCCTCACGCCACCCCCCTCCCTCATCCTCCCTCTCTCTACCTCCTCTCCCTCTCCTTCCCCCTTCCCTTTCCCCCCCTTCTCCTTCTCTACCGCCCCCCCCCCCCTCTCTCTCTCCCTCACGCCACCCCCTCCCTCCCTCCCTCCCTCCCTCCCTCTCTCTCTCTGCACCGGTAGAGCTACACGTAATGACGTGTATCAGTTGTATCAGCTGGCGAGCAGGGGCGCGTGCTGACTCGCACACCGCGGACCCGCTTTGATCCGCCTCCCGTCTCGCGAGCGCGCCCCACGCGGGATCAATCAGCGACGCGCCGGATGGCAGCGGGACGGTAACCGGCACCGGCACCGGCACCGGCACCGGCACCGGCACCAGGCAGGTCACCCTCGCTTGTTCTCAGATCATGAACGACGATTGCAAACGTCGACGGGGAAAGACGACCAGCGTGAAAGCGGCGACAAAAACTTAAGGTGTCGGCGCTCCGTGGCTCACGACGGAGCTCCGATTGAGGAGTTCGGTTCTGCCAGCGCACTGCTTTCGTCACGAGGGAAAGTGGCAGCGGGGGTTCTCTCTTTCCGGTCTTTTCCCGTGAAGCCGTCTCGCGTCCACGCTCGGCGACGCAATAACCCCAAACGGGGGTGTTTCTCACGTGCCTGCCGAGCCAACTGTCTCGTCCAAATGTTCCAATGTCGGAGAGGAATTTGTGGCACGCACGCTCTGTGGCGGATCAGAGGCTTTATGTCTGCTTAAAACCAGTGGGGAGTTGGTTTTAGAATCAGAATATTAGGCGCTAAATGTGTCGCGATTGTGAAACGTTGTAAACCCACTGTGTGGCGCTTTACACATGGCGAATGCAGGACTAATGCACGTTGTGTCATTTTCTCACAATGCTGTTGAAGTCGCCAAAATATAGTCACCGTCTCATCACAGCCACCAAATGCTATTAATAACAGTTTTTGAAATTATCTGGACACATTTTTAAACAAGTGCAGTCCACTTTTTCAGTGGACTGCATTTGTTCAGTTGACTTTCAGTAGGAATTGGAAAAGTCAAATCAATCAGTCAAGTCAAATCAATTATGTGTAGTGCCTGTGAAGTGTAGTGCGTGTGAAGTGTAGTGCGTGTGAAATGTAGTGTGTGTTAGGTGCAGTGTGTTGTGTAGTGCATGTGAGGTTTAGTGCACATGAGCTGTAATGCATCTGAAGTGTAGTGCAAGTGAGGTGTAGTGCAAGTGAGGTGTAATGTATGTGAAGTGTAGTGTATATCAAATGTAGTGGGTGTGGGGTGTAGTGCTTGTGGGGAGTAGTGCGTGCGGGGTGATGTGCATGTTGGGTGATGTGCATGTTGGGTGTAATGCATGCGAAGTGTAGTGTGTGCGGGGTGTAGTGTGTGCGGGGCGTAGTGCGCGTAAAGTGTAGTGCATGCAGAGTGTAGTGCATGCAGAGTGTAGTGCATGCAGAGTGTAGTGCTTGTGGGGAGTAGTGCGTGCGGGGTGTAGTGCGTGCGGCGTGTAGTGCGTGCGGAGCGTAGTGCGTGCGGAGCGTAGTGCGTGCAGGGTGTAGTGTGTGCAGGGTGTATTGCGTGCAGGGTGTAGTGCTCTGGGTGTATTGCGTGCAGGGTGTAATCAATGTGTCCTCCGTAAGTGCAAGTCAATAGCCGCTGGGGGGTTGTGGGTGGGGGCTGTGTGGCTCATAATGAACATATCAGAGACAGATCACAACATCAGTTCAAGACGAATGGCACCCTGAGGACAAGGCCATCTCCAAATGTAATGATGACCCCAGAACACAGATCCGGATATAGGTCATGAATTTAATATCTTGATGGATATTCTCTGTTGGATCAGCGACAAGTACTTATAAAGCAAACCTAACCAGGCGGATTTATGTAGCCTAGGTATTAACCCGGGGCAAGGTATTATCATGGAGGTGTGATCATTGTATATTGACATTAAATATTTTGTCACAATCACCCTTGCTTGTGACAGCATTTATTACAATATACACTTTAGTTTGTAATTTCAATGTAAAAGTAGTGATACGATTTGTATTTGTCTTTCACTCTTTTAAAAAATGTATGATTCAATATACCGTGCATGTTTCTGGCTGAGGGAAAGCTAAATGACTTCACAGTGTGATTGTTTCACATAATATTTAGCCAGCCATCTGCTCCAGCCGCTGACGGCGTTCCATCCATAAACTACGCCCAAAAAGAAAACGATATACGGCGTCCGTGCTGTCACCCATCGGTTTCCGAAGGGAGGATTTGAAGCGGGTCCGCGCTGACGCCCCGCTGCCATCTTGGCAGGGAAACGGACTCGGAGGTTCCTCGCGACCTCGGGGTTTAAGCCGTTGGCTTACGGGAGATTCCGATCGAACGCGAGGCGTCCCCCCGACTGGCGGCGCCGGGCGGACGCCGGCAGACGCTGCGTGACGGGGGCCGACAAGATCCATCAATCCGACCGGCCAAGGTGCAACCACAGCTGCCTCAGTCATTGAAGTCTTCTGTTCTCTCTCTCTCTGTGTGTGTGTGTGTGTGTGTGTGTGTGTGTGTGTGTGTGTGTGTGTGTGTGTGTGTGTGTGTGTGTGTGTGTGTGTGTGTGTGTGTGTGTGTGTGTGTTGCAACAGATGGCCGTCTAACAAACAGGGCCTTGGCCTAATTGTTTTCCTCCCCCTGATCTTTAAACCTGAGTGAAAAAAGCTTTAACCCTCGCTCTGTAGAAACTAAATAGCGCTTTGCTCCATAAATAAATCTACTACAGCCGAGGAGTCGAGCTCCTATTGTATTACAATGAATAAAAGGGTTGTATAAAAGATCCCTGTGGAAGGAGTCGTGAATAATTGATCCATAGTGTTTCACGTTTTTTTTTCTGTAAACAGTTATTTAACAAAAGTTTTAAAACTTTTTTTTTTTTTTTTTTTTTGACAAGCTGTTGTTTTGTTCCGGAATGAAACAGCTGTTGTTGTTGTTGTCGTCGTCGTTGTCGTCGTGGTAATCACAGTAATGAGCTTGAACGCAAATTGGTTTTGTGAGTCGGACTCAACCCCCCCTCCGGGACCAGCAGGTATCCAGTATCAGCTGAGTGCCCGCGGCCAAGACAGCAGGACCGGGGCCTGATGAAGGATTAACCCCGGGTCAAGAGATGCCATCACACTCTTTGATGACATCATCTGTGTGCAAGAAGACCACTTTAAATCCTCCAGATAAATTTTCCTTGAAAAACTGCAGTTTTGTACTCCCACGAATTTTGCTTGGATTATTGTTATAATAACGCGTTAAAACGTCTCCGTGTGTTTGGGTGCAAAATGCAGTCTATCTATCTATTTAATCCAAAATATCACTCGCTATCGCGTGTGGACTTTCCCCGAGAAACGAAAAATGGCACTCCGAGGGTGCTTGGAAATTGAGTAAAAAAAAAAAAAAAAGCATCTAATTGAATTTAACGTGTATGTTTTATTTTCCCAACAGGAGGAGACAAGGAGCGGATGACCTCAAACCATGAGACCTACCTGCTTATGGCCAACACCCAGAATGACATGGAGGATTGGGTGAAAACCATCCGCAGGGTGATATGGGCACCTTTTGGCGGAGGTCAGTAAAAAAAAAAAAAACAACCAAAAAAAAAAAAACCCCACCGTAGCTTATGAACCGGCCGGGAAATCGTGGAAAACATCACATTACATGCCGTTGGTCGGCGCTGGTCTAATTGTTCCCGTTGAGTTCCTATTGACTTATGTGGCACCAATGTGCTGATTGCCGCGCTTCCTGCTGGGCTCCGGCGGCGTGTTATTGGTGGCACCGGGGGGCTAACATTGGCCTTATTGTGTGCGAACGAGGCAGCGCTCCAGCCTCCCCCGCGGGCGGTGCGGGGGCGGCGCTGTGAACGGACGGGAAGATGAGCCCCCCCCCACCCCCCGCCCCCTCTGTTTTTTCAGCGCGCCGAGCTCGATGTCCATCGCAGTTGACTGCCCTTCAAAAGGACGGGGCCGCTCGTCAAAAGATGCCATCGCGGCGAACGGGGCCCGGGCCGAAGTGGAGCGAAGCCCCCCCCCCCCCCCCCCCCCCCATCCGTCACTCTGTCAAAGCACGCGTAGGCTCACACATAAAGCTCCGGGGCTCCGGCTCCTTTTCCGGAGAGCCCATTGGCCGGTCGACGCCCCTGAGGTGCGATTAAAATCTAGGGGCCCTTTCCCACTTGCCGCGGACCGATGGGCAGAAGGGGGAAGCTCCCGATAATGAGCCTCTGTGCTCGACCTAGAACATCATCGGGGCCGGGGGCCGCGCTTGTTTCTCGCCGTCACGTTTCTGCTGAACGCTCTCTTTATGAAGTGGAATTAGCTCTTGACCCCCTTGGACTAACGTCTCGGCGGCTTGAAGCCCGACGCTCTGCAAGATGTGCAGCTGTGGCCTCTCCATCTGGATGTCCAGAGATATTACTGATGGTAACCTCAAATGGTGCATTTGAAGCCTGCCATTTTTGGACATTTTTAAAGTGATGAGTCTGACGGTTTAATTCGCATTTTGGATTGGATAATGAAAAGGAAATCTGCAACCCTCCTTAAAATATATATATATCTGAGATTAGATAGTGTATATATTCAGCTTTTCGTGCTGCCAGTACATGCGGCTAGAACCTTTTATATATTTGTGTCGTTAATAATTCGTACGCAAGTAGGATTTTTATGTCGACGCGGTACTTTCTGAATTTTAATTTTGCCTTTGCACATGTGGCAGTATCTTTAATTCAAAGAAAAAAAAAGATCCTTTTTTTGGTAGTTGACTCCTCTCTATCGAATCAATTCATGAAAAAAACTTGACGGGCGAATTCAAATTTATTTAATCTTTCGCCGTGTGTGTGTGTGTGTGTGTGTGTGTGTGTGTGTGTGTGTGTGTGTGTGTGTGTGTGTGTGTGTGTGTGTGTGTGTGTGTGTGTGTGTGTGTGTGTGTGTGTGTGTGTGTGTGTGTAAAGCATTTGCTATATTAAGGTTCAAATGTTTACCCCACACATGCTATCCTGTCGGTATTAAAGGAAAATTGTAATATTTGTCTTTCAAATGGGCATGCGGGCTACTTTAACGATGCCCATATTTGTGTGTGTGTGTTAGACGTACCGTATGTATTTGGTGTCGAGCCGTTGATATAGTATTTACAGCCACTTGACACTCACTGAGGCGGAGTGGCACTCGATGAACCCCCGGACGTACAGGAACGACTCAATCATTTCCTGGCTGTTGGTTAAAAGCTCCCGCCATCTTTGCAAGGCTGGCAGCCGCTTTATTTTCTCCGGGAATGTTTCTAGATTATTATTTTAATTTTTTTTAAATTAAATTTTTAAATTTCCTCCGACGTTTTGCCACGAATGTCAGATTTGCATGTCAAAAACATATATATATATTTTTTTTTTATTTTATTATTATTATTTTTTTATTTATTTAAAATGTTGCATCTGTAGGCTGTTGCCATGCTGGGAAACCCCCACCACACTAATCAATGAACTGTGTGTGAGGGTTTCAGGGTGGGTGAGTGCACCACCCCATGACCACTAGGGCACCAGCGAGTGAAGTCATATATCACTAAAAGCACGTGAATTTCTTAATCGTGGAATGGCTACATCTATCAATATCAGGGACACAATAAATGTAATTTTTTGCCAAGTCAGTGTTCAAGGACAAGTTTGCCGTTTTTGAAACCCAGGCCTTTATCATGTACAACCCTTCATGGCACGAACTCATTGAGCGCTTTATTACCGAGGAACTTATCGCTCAGCTGCACTTTTCACTTTTCACTGTTAAATGGATTCTGGGCAAATCTCCTTTCAAAAACGAGGTGCCCAAAAATAATTACACGCTCTTTATGTTTATACCGTTGCTATGCGGGGAAAGAAAATGGTCACAAACCGCTCATTTAATCCGTTTTGGGGTTTTTTTTTTTTGTTTTTTTTCAGGGTTTTATTCACTCTTTTGTGCCTCCTCAAATCAATCTTTTTGTTACAAATCAATCTTTTGCTTCCATCCGCGCTAACCACAGAGACTAGAAACAGGAAGGTGCGTTGCTTCCTACCGGGAACCTGCCATGCGTTGCCGTAGGCTCTGGATGTACTGTCGTTTTAAATAACATTTCGTATCACTGTCCCTTAAAATATTTTCGAACGTTAATAAATTATGGGAAGCAGCATTTTAATACAGGCACTGCCCCACATACAGCATGAGCGCCGTATTAGCGTGCGTGGAAAAAACAGCATGGTCTCACGTGCAGTGTGTCCCGCAAAACCTACAAATAATTTCCACCGGGGAAAATGTGGTCAAAGGTTGTCGGAAGCGGGAGGGGCGCGGCAGGCTTAGCGTAAGTCAGCCGCTTCGAGGCGCCGCGTCGCACCACCTGTGCGTACCTCTTTCTGTGTCTGGAGAGCGAGAAACCATGTGGACTCAAAACCTCCCAGGGAGGCCGGCCTTAATCCCGAAAAATGGGGGAAATTCGGCCTTTTCTCCGAAGCGAGGGATCTAATCGTCGCGCTAAGGACCCCGGCGCTCGATCGAGACCGTCCGCCCGGCTTCGGCGTCAAGGTCATCAATTCAAAAGTCTTTGGGAAGCATTTGACGTTTCGCTGCACTCGCGAAACGTGCTCGAGCGCCCAACGCACGACCCTCTTTGAGCGCGTTGAGAAGCGCAATGACGTCGACAAAAAAAACAACAACCCCCCGACGCGGCTTGTGTTTCAGGCATCTTCGGACAGAAGTTAGAGGAGACGGTGCGGTACGAGCGGCGGTTCGGGAACAAGCTGGCCCCCATGCTGGTGGAGCAGTGCGTGGATTTCATCCGACAGTGGGGCTTGCAGGAGGAGGGCCTGTTCCGGCTCCCGGGGCAGGCGAACCTCGTCAAGGAGCTGCAGGACGCGTTCGACTGCGGAGAGAAACCCTCCTTTGACTGGTAAGTCGCACACGCCGGAAAGCTCCCCTGAAACAGGAAGCGATGCTGCGTTCAGGGGAACCCGGGGAAACTTGGACGTAAATGCTGCGTTCACGGGAACCCGGGAAAGCTTGGACGTAAATGCTGCGTTCAGGGGAACTCGGATAACTGTGCTGTTTTTCCCGCCAGGTTTCTTTATTTCAAGAGAGTTTGTTGAGTTTAGAAAAAAAGGTGGTAGTAGTTGTGTTGAACTTGAAACATTTGATTCAGCTACGTGTCATATACAACACTTGATGGCGCTAGATCTTAATGGGCTATTGATGCTGCTCACCAGATGGTAGAAAGACAGATGGCTGCAAGGTAAAGCAGCACATACATATACGTACTATATAAAAATAATTAGATTTTTTTATTTTTTATGTATTTTTTACTAATTTGAACAGTTTCAACATACCGGGGTAGACAAAGAACTATTATTGCACAATGAACATTGGAAAAAGAGATGTCAACAGTCGCATCGTATTTATTGGTTTCTCCAGTTGCGAGATGAATTTGGTTTAGTCAGTGGCAAGTGAAGCAAACGCAGTCAGAAATATTCAATTTCATATCAATACAGATAGTTATAATTCCTCTCTATTTATATCTCCTATGAGTTGAAAGAATTAAAATGAACACAAGTTACAATCAGGAAAGTGAGGATATGGTCTGTTCTTGAGCTTTCATTGTAAGGCACATAAGAGACCCTCGACAGAAATATTTATATAAAAATACTTCAAACAATACTTTCTGCTTGCCTTACTTTATACATTTCCACCGGGCCTCTCAAACGAGGCATATGTTAAAGCAGATGAAAGACTATTTTAAAGCATTATTAACATACACCCACTGAGTCAACCCTCTGATTTACCATTTAGAGAGGTCGTTTATACTGTAGCTGTAACAAAACATGTGCAGGCAGTGACGAAGATTCAACAAATTTGTTCCGTAGCTCTCCCTCTCTCACACACACACACACACACACACACACACACACACACACACACACACACACACACACACACACATAGGAAGTATTTGGCGCCTTCATTTTTCAGTGACATTTTATTGTGTCGCTCTTTGAATTAAACAGTGCTAGAATTGTTGACTATATAAAGACAAAAACCTTCACAAGTGCCAGACGTCAATGAATTTTTTAAGTCACAAAGCAGAGGTGTCGGGAAGCGAAAACAGAAGGTGATTATATGAGTCATTCCTGACAGAAATGCAGGTACCATAGAGCCGATCTGCAGGGAAGAGCCATAATAATCCTGCCTTATTAAGAGAATTAAAAGGGAGAATAGGGCAAATTAAGCTTATTTTTTTGTGGTGTGGATTCGACATTTCCTCTTTCATTGCCTGAAAAGGTGCTCGTGTTTTTACTTACATTCCTTTGCATTGTAATCCTAATATTGTTTGTCGGTGCAAACATTGAAAGTGGCTCTGGACCTCCATCGAAAGCATTTCGGAATATTATCATAGCCAATTGCAAAACAACTCATAACTTGCACGGAAATGAAAAAGAGATCTCAAGGCCGGGCCTTATAAAACGCCGACAGCCGAACTGAATGACATGACAGCGCGTTTAATTTTATGTGTTGAGGGCGCCGGTGCCAGTGACGGCTTTAAATGGCAAAGCTGCTGCTGCGATGTGATATCTTCATCTATAACTCAGGATGACAGACGTGGCGCTTGAGTGATGGAATCCCGGCCCCCCCGCCACCTCCGACCTCCTCCCCTCCCCGCCCTTCAATTCCCGTCCTGCTCCAACCCCGCGCCGCATACCGCACCTCTAACAATCTCACCTCTGACACCTATAAATAAAACCCGGATTGGATTGCCGGGGACAGCGCCGATACATCATCCATCGGGCCTTCTTAATAAAACAGAGGACGATTCCCTATAGGTGCTTCGCTAATGTTTCGGCTGTTATTATGACACACCCACGCCGTGCCGCCGCTCATGTTTGCACAACTTCCCTTCTCCTTTTATTTTCTGCTCTTTCCAAGCCCCGGTCACCGATTTATTTGTTTATCTATTTATTTTGACGCTCGGATGTGTGGTGTTTGCCTGGTGAACTCCGTCCTCGTCACGGCTCTGTCTGCGTGTCGCCTTTGCAGCGACACAGATGTCCACACGGTGGCGTCGTTACTCAAGCTGTATCTGAGGGAGCTGCCCGAGCCGGTGGTGCCCTTCTCCAAGTATGAGGACTTCCTGAGCTGCACCAAGATCCTCGGCACGGACGACGCGGCGGTGAGAGCTCGGCACTTCAACGGGGAGGGGTCTCTCGGCGTCATTATCGCCCCAAAATGTTAGGGATACGCGTTGCATCTCGTGAGCCGCCAACCTGACTTTGTCTGAAAAATACGATGCGATTTTGACGTGCGGCGGAATTTTCCTTATATTCCTTTCCTGGGATATTTTGTCGCGCTTTTAATTTTAATATTGTGTCCACCTCGACTGTGGATTAAACTTTTTTTTTTTTTTTTTTTTTTTTTTTTCTAGGAATTTGACAATTCTCTTGGCTGCAAATTAAATATCCCATAACTTATGCTTTCATTACATTTGCATATTAACAATGCGTCAACATAAGCACGTTGGGGTTCGAAATATATCGTTTCAAACTTTGATACTTAGATAGTATTAACAATACAGAAAAATATGTTTCTGTATTGTAATCTGTAATATGTTTTTATATTATTAATAATCCGTGTGCCGATGTGCTTAAATGTTTGTACCTGATTTCTAGGGCGTTGCTGAATTGAGGAAACTAGTGGAGAGCCTCCCACCTGTCAACTACAATCTTCTCAAGTACATTTGCAGGTACAACCACGGGCTCGCATTCTCACACTATTAACAATACAATTTTGAGATGGTGTTGGAATTTTTATCGTCGCGGTGATGAACTAAGCGGAAATTGTTTTCTTCATCACAGGTTTCTAGATGAAGTCCAGTCGTATTCAGGAGTTAATAAAATGAGTGTCCAGAACCTGGCCACCGTCTTTGGGCCGAATATCCTGAGGCCAAAGATTGAGGATCCGGTAGCAATTATAGAAGGTCAGTGTGTACATCCCAGATGGTCACAAAAATTCCCCTATTCTTGTAATTCTCTGTTTATGGATGATATCATCATCCCAGACAGAGCTCAGCTGCTTATTCATAGGTGGTGTTCTGGTTGTCAGGTACAGTCCTGGTCCAGCAGTTGATGGCGGTTCTGATTGGCTGCCACGATGTGCTGTTCCCCTGCGACCAGGACATCTCCATGGCGCTGGAACTGGCGAACAACAACAATAACGAATTACCGCGGCAACAACCGACCTCCACGAAGCACGCCATCGCCGCCGCGGCGGCGGGCCAAAACCAAAACGCCGAGAACAACAACACAAAGACATTTCGGCAGTGCGTCTGGGAATCACCCGAGTCCCCCTCGCACCAGCCGCACGCGAACAGCGGCGGCTCCCCGCGCTCCGCCAGTCCCAGGAACAGCCTCGTGGGACGGTTCGACCTGACCCGCAGTCCGCCGCTGATAGTCAAGAAAAACCCGGCGTTCAGCAAGGGCAGCGGCATCGTGACGAACGGCTCCTTCAGCTCCTCCTCGCCCTCCGCCGACCCCACCCTAGAGAAGAGCCAGACGCTTCCCGGAGGCGGCTTACCGGCGCGGCGCAACGGGCCGCTCAAAGGCTCGGGGACAAAAATGGGAACCAGCGGGGTCGCCGGCGGAGGCAGTTTGGGGGGAAACGGGAACACCCTCGCGCGCATGGGGGTCTCCGGTACCGACGCGGTCAACGGGAGCCAGAACGGCCGCAACGGGCTCTGGGCGCCGAACGGCCACGTCACGTTGCGGGACAACAACAAGATGCGGGACTGCCACGGCGGGGAACAGGCCCCCAGCCAGAACCGCCTGTCGACGTACGACAACGTGCAGCTGAACCACCAGAACCTCCAGCACCAGAGCCAGACGAGCGCCAACTGCCTGAGCAGCGGCTGCGAGGACAAGCAGAGCGTGGACAGCGCCACGTGGTCCACGTCGTCCTGCGAGATCTCCCTCCCCGACAACTCCACCTCCTGCCGCTCCTCCACCACCACCTGCCCCGAACAGGACGCGTACGGGGGCCACTTCGAGGACCTGGACGGCCCGGCTCAGGACAGCAACGCCTCCCTGGTCGCCGGAGGCGGCGAGGCGGAGGGGCGGGACGGCAGGGGAGGCGGGGGCGGAGACGGAGGAGGGCGGAGCCGCCGGGGAACCGGCAGCAGCGACAACAGCGATGGCTTCCCACTCAACAACGGGACCAGCGGCCACAGCGCGCTCCACAGCCTGGTGACCAGCCTCAAACAAGAGATGCACAAGCAGAAGAACGAGTATGAGGCCAGGATAAAGAGGTAGGGTTCCCGCCCGTCAGGTTTATAATATCAATATATCAGAAAGCGTTTGATAGAGCACAGATCACGGAGCAGTGTTCACCGGTACATATACGGGCGGGTCGTCTAGTAAGCGGAAGGTTGCCGGTTTGATCCCCGGCTCCTCCTGGTAGCGTGCTGATGTGTCCTTGAGCAAGACACTTTTCCCCGGGCGCCTCTATATGGCAGCCCACTGCTCCTAGACACGTCAGCTAATTGGATGGGTAAAATGCAGAGAAATTGCAAATTTCAAAATACTGAGAAGAAGTTTCTAAACGTTGAATGTCTACCGCTGCACAGCTGGCTTATCTTAAAGTGGGGGGGGGGGGGGGGGGGGGGGATGTTATACCTTGTGCCAGGGTCCTGAGAATATGCGTCCAATTTAATACTGATTGGCCTTCTTCATTGCACACACCTAGAAGGAGAACCTATTGCAGGACTTGTGCATATAATGAGTGCCACATATCTCATGAATAGGATCTCGAGGGTGCTTGAGAAGAACAGATTTCCAGTTTTGGGTTTTTTTTTCCCTAAGGCAGGCATATCGTGACGAGGTGATTATTTATTCTAGCGTATTTTCCTCCTCTGATCCCTCGCCGCAGCTTGGAACAGCGTAACCTGGAGCTGGAGACGGAAATGGTGAGCCTCCACGAAGAGCTGGACCAGGAGCGGAAGAAGTACACCATGGCGGAGATCAAACTGCGCAACGCGGAGCGCGCCAAGGACGATGCCGAGCGGCGGAACCAGATGCTGCAGAAGGAAATGGAGCAGTTCTTCTCCACCTTCGGGGACCTCACGGCGGGCGGCGGCGCGCCGGCCACCGACCCCCGTCTGCCCGACCGCGCCAACAGCATCTGGATCCAGTGACGACACCGTCAGGGGTCCGCGGCGTTCCGATCGAGAGGGAAAACCCTGCGACGGTTATAATGTGAATTATTGAGAGTGGGAGAGGAAGGTTTTTTATGTCCTGACGCTTCGAGAGCGGCTTAGCAGGAAAATGGGATCCCCCAAAAAAAAACCTGCACGAAGACGACGATGCCGACTAAAAAACGGTTTAAGCCCGTCTGAGCCGGTCGACTACCGCTGCATGCGCCCTCTGACTCGCCCGGTGGTGCCCCTTCCTGGGACTTGGAAAAATCTCCGCTATTCAAATTGGACTCGATTAGACAGGGTTTCGTTAAAACAAATATCGAACCGAGACTCTCCACTCGGAAACACCGAGTGACCACGTGACGACTCCCCCATACTCCCCTTTGTGATCCAACCAAATAATAAACAATGTACTGTTCTGCGTTCTCATTCAGTGACTGTGTATATAAGGAGATACAGTTGCGAGCAAACCGGGCGACATGTATACAGTGCGTATGTGAAGTCATATTTTAATGTTTACCTGATATTTAAGCAGAGCGACGGACGCGTGATACATATTTTTTTTGTTGTCGTTTTTAAACAAGGCTTTCCCTCGCACTTACGTGTATATTTTAAGAGGTGGTACTGAACTGTCATCGTCCCTGTTGTCAGTCGATCGATATTCTGTCAATGTGTCTGTGCTTCTGTGCCGCTACATTCTCCCCGTGACCAAAAAGGAAAGCGTCTGTAACTGTAAATATTCTGTAGATAACTTCTGCTTCTCAGTCTGGGCTGTGGCTTTAAGCGCGTCGGGGGGCGGCGCCCGCCCGGGCCGCGGGAACGCCGACGGCGGAGGGCGCTCTGCAGCTCGTGAAAATGAATTCCCGAGACTTCCAGATCGGGTCGCCGGGTGGAATTCCCTATAAGTTATTGACTTACGTCACGAATCTAATACCGTTTTGTAATAACAGCTCACATTGTCCCTGTAAAGAGCCATGTCGTTTCATTCTGTGAATGCTCTCAGTTGTAACATTTTATTTTTTGTCCAGAGCGTTGGTATTTGTATATTTAAAAACATGAATTAAACAATGTCTCAAAGTTGTGCTGGGATGGCGGTTCGACCGCTGATGGCGGGAGACTTGGACTTTGCGTTGCTGTCGCCGGAGGTGTCGTCCCGCGCGTGCAGCGCCGCCGTGGACCCCAGGCCGTAAACCGAGGGCGAGGGACGAGCTCGGAATCTCAGCGGTTTGCGGGGATTGTTTTTACGTATTATTTTAGTATTTTTTCAGTTTCAAAGGCGGCTGCGATATAGGATACGCTGTGTGCAAAATGACGATGTAAGTATATTCACGTATCCACATGTGGCGTGTTAACGGGTCGAATGGAGGACGGGTCACAGATGTGGTAGATGTGGCCCAGTTCTACACACACACACACACTTCACATAACTATGATTGGCGTAGATCCTCCTTTTGCCAGTGTTCTAAGGGAACTCTGGAATGCGCAGACCACGACCGGGTTTCGGGCCCTTCAGCAGGAGATGACAGGCTTAAACCGAGCCGACAGTGTCGACACCTTCCGTGGGTTTCCAGGCGGAGAAGCGGATTACGGAGAGAACACAGATCAGAGGAGGGAAGAGGAGAGGGCCGCGGGGCGGTTGGAGCCTTTTCCGTGACGTGATACTCGGCGTGTAAAGTGGCCCAACGCGTCGAGTTCAAACGAATCGCTGCGAATAAACACGCGGCTTCCAGCGCGCGCCTCTTCCGCCGCGGGCGTTTTGGGGTTGAGACTTGAGGCAAGTGGAAGAAACGAGCGCCTGAGTTCGGTCTGGAAGAAGTTATGTTCTTATATGAGAAATGACCGGATTCATTTTTTTTTTTTTTTACAAGAGAAGGTGTTATATGAATATATATATAAATATATATATATATATGAATTATATGTAGGCCAGAAAAAGACAGCCACCAGTGATTGCAACGTAAAATAAGTTCATTTTGTTCCCAGCAGGGCGAATGGAGTCATAGTTATGTTAATAACTACAAATAGCATTAACCGCTGGAAATAAAGAAAACAAACGAACACCGCTTTCCAAGGTCAAAGGTTTTGTTTATTTTCAATCACATACATATACTATTTTTACATACACAGTTCCTTTAAAATGTTGAGTGTTTACAGTTACAGCTTTCAGTCTTTTTCTTTTCTTTTTTTTTTTTAACCACTTCTTTTTCTTTTTGCACTTGATTCATTCTTGACTTGCGTTCGGAACGCGTCCCCCCCCCCCCCCCCCAAGCTTCGAGATCATGGGCGTGAAACGTACACACACATCTCCTAAACCGTGACGCGGCCTTTATCGAATCAATACAAAGGAAAATACATTTTTTTTTAAAAAGAAAATATTAAAGAAACTCGCCGCCTGATTGGGCATTTACGGGGTTTCATTTAAAGTTACATTTTTCACATTAAATTCTCTTAAACATGTATAAGCACTGTCATTGCATGACATAACCCGCCGCCCCCTTCAGTGTGTGTGTCGCTGATCATTGATGTCATTTCACTTTTATCATTTGATGGGGATTTCTGCTTGTGATGATCCCACCACCTCAGCATTTATTATGTTTTTCTTATTTTGTGACAGCAGCCGGACCACACGGACAGCACTCAGTTTACTCATGAATCGCTGAGAATGAACATTTGTATATTGAATCTTTAATTCAGGCCCCTCAAAACAAATCGGAGCAAAATATTTACTGGAAGCTTTTAAAGAGATAAAAATTTAAATTATAATATTATAACGATGACTCAACTTTTGCAGGAGACTGAACGACCAATTATTATTTTTTTAATCAAATGACATTCCTCAACTTCCTACGTCTACAGTGAACGTGAGTGAAGGTGGACGAGGGAGTTATTTCCCAACAGATGCAGTGTTATGAGTGAACGGAGGCTTTTTTTTTCCACGACAAACCGAGGACTTGTCTGGTCAAGTCAGCGCCTCCGATCCCATTCAGACTCAAGACTTGAGTTTGGTTTGTTTCACACGCACGCACGCACGCACGCACGCACTGACGACAGGGCAGATCAGCATTGATGTGCATCATAGAAAACCTTTACATTCAGCGCTCACTTCCCCCATTGTCTGCAGAAAAGATAAATATCTGGACTTTGTTTTGCCATCAAAAGCACCTTTTTCGAAAGACACAATGGTCTCAGTGGATTTTCTGTCGCAAAAAAATTAAAAATAAAAATGTTCACATTCGGAAAAAACAAACAACAAACAAACAAACAAAAACAAAGAACATGCTTCAACTTGTGTAATCGTGACCAGAACACACTAACAGTTCCTTAAGTGCAGTTAGTAGAATTTAGGGGACGGGACTTGGCCGAAATAGAACGTTATATAAGTATGTTTTAATTTGTGTATAATCCCATGAAAATGAGAATCGTTGCGTTTGCGTTGCCTTAGAATGAGCCGTTTTTATTTACGTAGGGAGCGGGTACGCTTCACGGAGGCCGCCGTGTTGCACCGCCATCGTTCTACAGAAGCCCAGAACGGACAAACCAAACACCGGCTCTCGAGAGGGCCTTTCGCCCCCTTTTTTGCGAGCTTCCACGCGGGCCGCCGTGGTGCGCACCCCACCGCCAGATGCCGCTAAATTCTACACACTGCACCTTTTGATCCAAGGGTGGAAATAAAAATCAATTGGGCGGTGTTACGACAGCGCACGAGGGTTCAACTTAGTGGTCGAAATGTGGTCCGTCGTTTTCAAAAACAATATGAATAAGTCGCAGTTCCACCCTGTTTTAAACGAGCCTCGACCGCTCCCCTGAAGCCCGGCTGACCGCGGCCCGCCCTGGAGACCCCGCCCTCGCTCACCCATAGATGCTGGCGATTCACCGCCGCTCGTGGGCGGTGAATCGTCCTTGTCCTGAACGCAGCCCGGTTAAGCGGATCCAAACCGAGACGTTCCCCGTTCAATTCCGCGCCCGTTCGACAAGCGTATTTTTCGCTAAACCTGAGTATGAGCGTGACATAGAGTGGTGCAAACCTAAAAATCCCTTTATCCTATTTGGTTAAGTGGTGCAAAGGGGGAATGGAACGAACGAGATGCCCACTCGGCGAAAATACACCGAAAGAACCCCGGAACGACACGCGATTCGATAGATAAGTTCGGTGGTGAGGTGGTGGGAGCCTTGACTTGCGTGTATAGAGGAGGTTGTCATGACACTTTTCAAACGACTTATTATCGAAAGGGCGGAACGATCGTGTGACGTCAGGGAGGGGTTTGACGAGGTGAGGGTGCTACGTCCTGAGGCTGGTGGAGTTTCCCGGAGGTTCATTCTTCGTACTTGTAGGGACCGGACGTTACGCTTCTAGTGGCGAGAGGCGATTTGTACAACTCAATAAAAATTAAAAATAGAAAATATAAAAAGGGCGGAGTGGAGAAGAACAACAAAAAAAAAATGTGAAAAAATAAAAAACGAAAATAGGGACGGTATCATTATTGCATTGTGACCCCACACCACACCATCAATCCTGTCAAACCGGCGGAAACACCGGGCGCTCCACGCGGAAAAAATTTAATTAAATTTAAAAAAAAAAAGCGATTCGTTCTGTTTTACATTGAGGAAAAAAAAAACAACCGCATCGTTCCCAAAAGGCACTTGCCGTATCCAGTTTCAGTGCATCAACAAATAAATAAATCCATAAATAAACAGATGCGCCCCGCGGGAGGGACTCATCCGTTTCACACCACGGGGACCTCCAGGCGGAAGTATGTCCAACCCCCCCCCCTGTCGTCCTAACATCCCTCTGTTTTATTATTTTTAGACAATCATATAGAAGCGTAAAAACCTCCTCCTTTTTTTTTATTTTTTATTTTTTTTCCATTAACACCACAAAGGGGACTCGGTGGTGGTGGTGGTGGTGGTGGTGGTGGTGGAGGTGGTGGTGGTGGTGACGATTCAGACCAACATGCTGCGGTGCTGTGGATTGGGGAGGCACGCACACACACACACACACACGCACGCACACCCGGGGTGGATGAAAGGGACGTCACGCGCAATTCAAGTCTTTTCGAGACCTCATCGATACGGGATGTTACCGGAAGAGAAGAAGAAGAAGAAGAAGAAGAAGAAGAAGAAGAAGAAGAAGAAGAAGAAGAAGAAGAAGAAGAAACATATTTTGGAAATGTTCAGACCCATCACGTCCAGAGTCCAGTCCAGACCCCGAAGCCACCGGACTCCCCCTGTGAGCCCTTGCCTGTGTGGTTCGTTCATCCACTCGCACGCGCAAGACACGCGCACGCACACACACACACACGCACACACACACACGCACACACACACGCACACACACGCACGCACACACACACGCTATCATCTGAGCAGAACCCCTCAGTTAGTTTACATGGTATATCAACAGGAGTCCCTATACAGACTCGTTTCAGCATACAGTGAGATTAGCGTAGTTTCTTCTAACCATGCAGGACGAGAGCTACGGGCGGGCGGGGCTGGGGGGCTGGGGGAGGGAAGGTGGGGTTAACTAAGATGGAGAGCGGCGGTGTGGCAAAAAAAAAACAACCATAATAATAATTAAAAAAAATAAAAATAAATTAAAAAAAAGAAAAAAAAAAGGTGGCGCGCTCCTCAGAGAAAACTCCCAGTGCACTACTGGCCGTCAGTCCCACTCCCGTGCGCCTCTCGACTGTACAGAATTACATTATTTACAAAGAGGACGGTGAGCGCGCAGCGTGCACGCACCCCCCGCTGCAGGACGACCACACACAAACACACACGTCTGGCGACCTCGCGGTTTTTTGGGGTGGGGGGGGGGGGGGGGGGTGGTGGAGGAGGAGGTGGTGGTGGTGGCGGGCGGGGGGTTGACGGACAGGAGGTCAAATTTACAGCGGGTTCATCACGTAGGGGGTGGGTGGGTGGGGGTGCGCATGGAGGGCGGGTGCGGTAAAGTTCAATATATTTGTCGTTAATTATGCAATTGTGATGGAGCGAAATGGGCCGCCTTGCCTCGCCGCGCTGATGGGTTTTGGGAGCGTCGATGCCCACGGGAGGGGCGCGGAGACCCGCAGCTGTCGGATGTGCACTTTGCGAGAGGGCTGCCAGTCCAAGCATTTGATTACGCCATATACAAGAGAGATGGGGCGGGGGCGGGATATAAGCAAAAGCAACTAGAATTCCATAAACATACATCCCAGCTCGTTTAATTCACCTGTAAATATTGTCGTTTATTATTTCTCTCTCTTTTTTTTTTCTTCAATGAAAATACGCAGGCTTACGATTTTTTTTTTTTTTCGACATTTCCGATTTTAGTTACTCTTTCTTTTTTTAAGATTTTTTTTTTTTTTTTTTTTTTTATATATATATATTAATTTCGATCCGTCGTACATTTTCAGTCGGGGGGGGGGGGGGGGGGGGGGGTCGGGAAGTTGTTTTTCTTAAGAGCGGCTTTCTTTACCGCCGGAAGAAGACGGGGTTGCGCAGGCAGGCGGCTAGTCACCTGCAGCACCCCAGGGGCCCTGCGGAGGTCTCCAGGCTGCTGTCAGTGTCTGAGGCCAGCGTCTGGTCGGTGGACATGGAGGAGATGTCGTTGACGGAGGATGAGGGGGGGAGGCTCTCGCTGCTGTTCACGGCTGCACCTGCGCTGAGGGAATCAACGGCAGCAGCGGGTTACAATGTACAAGAAGTCCACAGCGGGAAGACGCTTTCTGTGCTGGCACCCAACCCCAAAAAAAACGTGGTTACAGGCCGCCGTCACATTTGAAAAACACAAAATCGAACACACTTGCATCTCTGCTGTCCGTGGTCGCGCTGTCCCCTCGACGGGCATTGCAGTTGCCCGTCGAGGGGACAAGCACGGCCACAGAACGTCTGTGATGGGACGGAGGGCGTGACGGTCGGGGTCCGGGGAGTCCGCCGCCGCCGCGCAGAGACGGAGCGCGTCTTCAGCGTTCGAGCGGCGGAAGTCCGGCGGCTGTTTGGGTCTCACGCTTGTTTACGGGACGGCGTCATCGTTTGAGAGATGGTTGTCCGGGGGATCCACATACTTCCCAGGCTCAACCAAAGCGTTCCGGAGGAACCACGACCGGGAGTTATTGGCCCATGAAGTCTGTTAGAGAGCAACTCATGTTTGACTCTTTTATTATTATTATTTTGGAACCAGCACTTAGTTTTACGAAGTGGCATTTAGGCCAATAAACAACAGATTGGTAATGAATAAGAATCTTTCTCACTGTACTGACAGTACATTACTGGTCAAATTGCGATTATCCCACTTTGCATATGATGTGAGTTTCATGTGAATTGTAGTATATTATCAATCACGGAGGGCGCTCCAAACCGGTTATGACAAAGTAAAAAGTACAAATATTTCAAATAGGGCTGGGTACTGTTTGAAAAAATGACCATACCAGTACCCTTAAAGTGATACCGATACCAACAGAGTACTTCATTCGTTACCTTTCTTTTTTTTCTTTTTACTATTATGTGAAGGAGCAGTTGCGTAAAATGCCACCACTTCTCCCCATCCAAATTATTTTTACGCAAATACATTTTGAGCGGGGGTTGAAATGACTGAGATATTTATCAAATAACCGTACAAAACTGTACAGTGAAGTATTTGGGCGGGTGTCATTTTAAACAAATAGCCGCTACAGGAGGAATGATTACATGGAGGAAGCCTGTTGTGAACCTGTCCTGGAACAGACTGTTGTAGCTGCTGCTGCTGCTGCTGGAATCAACCAATCACACGACACGTTCAATGGAAGAACGCTTGCTGTGATTGGCTGCGAGCAAAACCATTCAAACAGACTTTTTCCTCTAGATCTGGTACGAAAAGGATCGAATACCGAGTATCGTTTGACTGGAGAAGTTTCCATACTACTTGGCGTCGGGTTATTACAATTGATACCTCAAAGGTAGAGAGCACCAGTACCCAGCCCTAACTTCAAACCTATTTCAAAACTTTTTCATGTTTATATTTTAAGGTTGAGAATGTCTCTCAAGTTCTGCCTGCATCGCCGCGACTGTCACCGTCATGTCGCCGCTCCACATCAGCCCTGATGGACGGACACGAGCTTCCCTAAATGTTGTTGACCAGGAAGCCTCCCCCCCCCGGCTCCACCTCGCCGCACACGGGGCCGCCGACGTCGGATCCGTTTACCGAAATAATCACGCTGAGTTTCACGACGCCCCGCCGCTCGCCCATAAATCTGCTGTTTATGCGTCTGTTGCAGGGAGAGCAGATTACTCCGAGGACGCCCGGCGGCCATTTCCAGCTGACCCCCCCCCCCAAAAAAAAACACCAGGCCGAAAAGGGATGATTCATGGCCTGCGTCGGGGGAAGCTGCGGCGGCCGACACTCGCAGGTTAAAAAAATAACGGGAAGTGTGTTCTACAGCAAGTCCCAGGGGCTCTCCTCGTAAACAACGCTAATGTTGTCTATAAAAATGTTTGATAAAATGCGTATTAATTAAGAAATTCTATTTTTTTTTTTCCCCCCCGCGGGAAAAACAGCGCCCAGAGTCAAAATATTCAAGAAAAGCTGATCAAATGATATTGCGTATCTCATATTGTTGAATTATTACCACGATCGTTGTATTGTCCGACCCTCATCTCACTCTGTGATAAACAACCCAATTATGAGTCGAACATACTTTTCCAGACGGGGACGGTTATGGTGCCCACACCACGCGGCCCGGAGACAAGTCCTGCACCTTAAAACATTGAAGATCCAATTTTAAAAATGGCTACGCAAACGTGCGGAGGCTCTGACCCCTCGTATTTCTGTCTATCAGACTATTTTACTTTTTGAAATCGATATAAATCTTTCTTTGACCGAGGTTGACCGGCCCGTCTGCTTAATTGCCCGCAGAGGGACGGAAACCGCAGCACAGCGGCGGCAGAGAAGCCGAAAAAGACGAGAGATACGGCACTGGAGGATGGCAGGGAAAAAACAAAAACATTCTCCAAGTCACCGTTGTTGAAATACTCCCCATTACCGTGTGGCGCCCGCGGTGCCGTTATTATTTTTTGAGCAGCGCTGAGCTATAACTAACACTGATACCAACACGACTCCACACCGCCGCCGCGTGGTCGACTCTGGTCATTGCTCTTACTGTGAAAAAACAAAAAACAAAAAACGGTATAGGAGACCTTAAAGGCCACACATGTTTTTCAATTGAGGCAATTTTATATAATCCGCAAATTCTAATAAAGACATCAGTGGGAGTGTTATTATTATTATTTATTTATTTATTTTTTCCTCTGCCAAAATAACACCTCCCTTCCAGCGCAACAGGCTGTTTGGGTGGGCGTCGCAGATTTTTTTGGAATGTACTGGCTTTTTGACAGGCCTTCCGCCTACACCTTCCGGTGAAAACAGCGAAATGAAATGTTCGATCTAAATCTTCGATTATTTTTTTCCCCCAGCCCTATTCGTACCCTATACATATTTAAAAAATACTTAGTCATGTAGTTCAGTGATAGTGGACTTTAAAGAGCAGGGTTTAAATGGGGAATTAAAAGTTCTGTTAAGGAACATACACGGACCCCAACCTTAAACAATGACATGCCAAAACACAACATACAGTACATCAATAGTTATAATATTATACATTTTCTGCATTTAGTGCATAATAATGACAAGCAGTGCTCATATCGATTACTGTTTAGTATTTACCGTATGTACGTCACAATTACTCAACGAAAAACATACACCACAGTAATAGTCTGGCGGACAGGATGGCAGGGACGGAGACACATGGGGAACAGCACAATGGATTCTCTGAGTAAAAAAAACAACAACTCCACAAAGGTTTTAGTAAATTCACTTACAGAGCGATTAGGGTTATGCACTGAGAGTACCTGAAGGTGAAGGCTGTCCCTTCACTACGCCATTCTTCATTCTCTCCTCAAAGTTCATCACCTCTTTGTAGATGAGTTCTGCCAAGCACAGCGTCAAAAAAAAAAAGGAAACAGCCTTGATTCCAAGAACGACATAAGTGTCGAATCCGGTTTGAGCCTATTTGTTATAAGTATGCACACACATATTACAATACCCCTGACCACTCTCCTGGCGGTAGCTCACTTTTTTTTTTTATTTTTTTTTATTTTAAAGTGTCTATTTCCCCTTTTTTCGCAACATATGTTTGTCAAAGAAGTCAATAGATTTTTTTTTCCGTGTTTTTTATATGTTAACTCCAACTCCAGCTTGTCCAATTGAATTAACAAATACAAAATACGGCAAGACGTAAAAGCACCTTTGACATAACATATGTGGTAGCGGCACCAGCAGATCGTTTCAAGGTAGATTTCTCACCGCATTGTTATAATTCTCCAAAACCCACAATAGGGAATATAAGAAATCAACACATGTATTGTTTCTGTCATGTCATGTTTATGTCCCTTTTTTTTTTTTTTTTTTTTTTGTTGACGTCTGTTACAGTTGTTGGTGTCTGTCCATTGATATTTTGTGTACAAAAAAGCCAATAAACAGCAGTTACAAAAATTAAGAAACCGAAAGTCTAAATCGAAACATTACAATGTTATCCATCGTCAGGAACATGGTGGCGGGGTAAAGTAAAATGAGTGTGGTGACTAGTAAATGGCTAAAACTAAAATAATCTATGCCAGTATGGTATTTTACTGACAACACGATGGACACGGTACGAGCAGTAATTCCTTCATGATCAATTCATGTATTCAGTATAGGACTGATTTGAAATCGGCAATGTCAAGGAATGACGAGATTATATTACACATATATATATCTCATATAAAAATGTAATATATATGTTCCAATATATACAATGTGTTACCTTTCCATTCATCAATGGAGTGTTCTCTCTCATCCAGCTGCTTGTCGTAGATCTGAGGTGGAGGCTGAAGGTGGAGACACAGGACGCACATTTATTTCAAACCGGTTTTGGAAATTTAAATGGAACTGTATTTTATTTTTTTTATTTTTTTTGAATGACACCGCTGGGTGTTCAAATAGTTCCAAATAGAATGGACAAAAGCGTTCAGACTAACTTTTAAAACAAACTTCACTTAAAGGAAATCCTCTTTCTTTCTCACAGCTTTCCAGTGGTCAAATTAGGTCAAAATTAAAAATTTTGGAAGTTTCATTTAGCATATTTTCAGAAACCAGCCTCGGAATTGTCCACAAGGTCATTTATATAGTGATAAAAAAAAAATTGGATGAGTATTGCATGCAGTAGGTACCATTTCATTAAACATTGAACAGAAATGAGGGGAATTTAGGGGATGTGGATATCTTTGGATCGGTGCACGACAAACAGAGGAGCAAGTGGAAGAAGAAAGGGAGAGGGAGAGAGAGAGAGAGAGAGAGAGAAAGAGATGTGACAATGGTAAAGAGGGGAAAATTAGTCATCAATATTTTATTTATTTACCTTCATCCAAATATGCCACACACACACACACACACACACACACACACACACACACACACACACACACACACACACACACACACACACACACACACACACTACTGAAAAGTGTTTTTTGCCTTCACATAGGATTTTCCCCTCAGCGCAACTTGGGCTTTTCCCGTAGTGTGTTGTCCTAGGGTGGTGTAGGGAACCTTGGGTGGTCTTTTACTTTCCCCGAGTCAGTTGTGTGAAAAGAGTTTTAGCCAGTCTGAAGTAAAGATGTTCTGAGACCTCTGTCTGGGCTTGTTTTTTTCATGGCACAAGCATTTTGATGTGCTTCCCAATTAGACAGGACTCGTAGGACATCGTACTCAATATATATGCGATTTTCTGGTTTGGTGGGACAAAAAAACAGAGGAGTGTGACAGAAAATACAATAACCGATACTCGTGATAGAAAATGTAAGAATTGATACTTCATCGGAACAGAGATTCAATGTGTGATATTTCTATAGCTTCATAGGCTTCAGCTTGCGCAACATCACAAGACTGATATTCTGAGAATACGTGCAGATGTCCGCGATGTTCTGAGGAATTTGCAGAACACAACGTCCTTCATAACTTCCAGAACATTTTTAACAACCTCCTAGTTTGTGTGGCGTTAAACTCGTTTCAGGAAACAAGGTGGGGCTCTTTTCCTAATAAAATGAGCCATTCGAGCAGTCTGTCTGAGAGAGACGGCAACGCTGCCTTGAGGCGTGTGTGCTTCATTGTTTTTCTCTCCTAATTTGCAAAATACATTTTCGTGAACGAAGCTGGCAGTCTGTTTCTGATGGCAAAGATTGAATCTCCCCGGCCACGCAGAGCGGAAGTTCTCCGACGGGACGTGATCTTCATGCAGTTTGAAACAATTTGAGCAGGAAGACATGCACACACAGAGGTGGACTTCTCCCCAGCGACTCCACAGTCCAACCATATCACATGTAGATGTACTGCACAGTTTGCGGTGTAATCTTTCTCTCTCTCTCTCTCTCTCTTTCTATATATACATATCTATATATTTTTATATATAGATATATATATATACAGCGATCAGCCGCTACATTAAAACCAGTGACAAGTGAAGTGAATACATTGATCATCTCATTCCAGTGGCACCTGTGAAGGGGTGGGATGTATTAGGCAGCAAGTGAACAGTCAGTTCTTGGAGTTGATGTGTTGGAAGCAGGAAAAATGGACAAGTGTAAGGATCTGAGTGACTTTGACAAGAACCAAATTGTGATGGCTACACAACTGGGTCAGAGCATCTCCAAAACAGCAGGTCTTGTGGGGTGTTCCCGGTATGCAGTGGTTCGTACCTACCAAATGTGATCCAAGGAAGGACAACCGGTGAACCGGCGACAGGGTCATGGGTGCCCATGGGCTCACTGATGCATGTGGGGAGCGAAGGCTAACCCATCTGGTCTGATCCCACAGAAGAGCTCCTGAAGCACGAATTGCGAAAAGAAAAGTGAATGCTGCTATGACGGAAAGGTGTCAGAACACACAGTGCGTCACAGCTTGCTGTGTGTGGGGCTGTGTAGCTGCAGACCACTCAGAGTGTCCATGCTGACCCCTGTCCACCACCAAAAACACCTACGATGGGCACGTGAGCGTCAGAACCGGAGCATGGAGCAATGGAAGAAGGTGGCCTGCTCTGATGAATCATGTTTTCTTCTACATCATGTGGCCGGGCGGGGTTAGGGTCCGATCCTTTCGAGCATCTGTGGGATGTGCTGGAACAACAAGCCTGATCCATGGAGGCCCCACCTCACAACTTCCAGGACTTAAAGGATCTGCTGCTAACGTCTTGGTGCAGATAGCACAGGACACCTTCAGAGGTCTTGTGGGGTCCATGCCTCCACGGGTCAGAGCTGTTTTGGTGGCACAAGGGGGAGCTACATGATATTAGTGGTTATTAGGGGTGGTTTTAATGTTTTGGCTGATCGGTGCATATATATTTTTTATATATATATATTTTATATATATATATATATATATATAATGTTAGTTTGTAACCAGTTGTGTCTCTTCATTTTCACGATGTGTTGCGCTTAGCACGGGCCGCAGGGTGAGACATTTCTAGGATGTAGGGCGGTTGTTATTTACCATTGATATTTGGACGAGATCTCTGGCCTTCATCAGCATGAAATGACATTAGAGAGGAGGGAAAACAGCAGAGAAATGCCAATGACGGCCATGAATAGACAACATCACGGCGAGCAAGTGTAATCATTCACCATCACCAACATCATCAGCTACAGGTTAGAAATCCACACCGCGGGTCACATTTGTCACCAACTTCATACATGTGTTCACAAAAATTTCAGACATGCCAAAAAATGAAACAACACAGTCATGAAATATCCTAAAATTTTATCGAGACGAGACGGGCGCCGGCTGCACGTGGCTTTTTCCCAAGCTCACTGTCACCTCATACTCTGAGGGAGTATGAGGTGCGAGTACTCTTCTGAGGGAAACGCCGGTAAAAAAACCCCCACTAATCAACGACCATCTCTTTGAATAGGATTACTCACGGGTGCCGTCACAGGATGTTCAAAACACTGAGGTCATTTCTAACCATGTGTACAATCGATGTTTTTTGCGAAAACCAAAAAAAGCCTTTTTTTTTTTTTTTTTTTTTGTGTGTGTGATAAAATCATGATGACATGAAGAAGTGATCAAAACATGAGATGTGAGCTAAAAGAAAACGGAAAACATTTACACATACACTGCTTGAGTAACCAGTCGCCATAAAACCCAACTCTAGAGAGAGGGAAATACACATGCAAATACCATCGTTGCTACAAAGTCGCCCGGAATTAAAGCCGGGAACTACAGTCACCGCCGCCATTCTCTTCATTAACAGGAAATGACACGCTGACTCCCAGTGAGTAAACAGTGTTAATCGGACAGGGGTGGAGATTTGGGATGTCGGGACGATGGGGACGTAGGCAGCGCCGCAACTCACCGCCTCCACCTCGGCCGGGTCGTACCACACGTTGATGTAGGGGTGTTGTAAGGCCTCGTCCACCGATATCCGCTTGGCGGGGTCGATGATCAGCATCTTAGAGAGAAGGTCTCTGGCCTGGCTCGCTGCGGGGGGGGGGAAAGGAAACACTGGTTTATAAACCGAGAGAGAGAGAGAGAGAGAGAGAGAGAGAGAGAGAGAGAGAGAGAGAGAGCGCGAGAGAGAGAGATTTTCTCATTTTAGAAATTATTTATATATTATATTTATATACTGCAACACACATTTACATTCATCTGTTTTAATTATTTGAGTTTAAATGAAGTTATCTGTAGATAGGAATTTTTACTGCAATTTTTAGATTTTTCTGTTTTCATTTTAATATACATTTTATGATATAAACGTATGTTTCCCATGCCGATAACACCCTTTAAATTGAATTAAATTGAAGTGAATTGAGAGAGAGAAAAAAGAAAGAAAGAAAGAAAGAAAGAAAGAAAGAAAGAAAGAAAGAAAGAAAGAAAGAAAGACATTTTTTACAGCCATATTTCTTATTGTTTGCAATAAATAAATTGCACATGCATATCAGCACCTTTCTAAATGCTATTTTACATGAACAGCCAGACTGCAAAACCAAAGCCCTTATTATGGTGCATTTTATGATTTGAAGAGATTATAATTAGAATGTGTAACTAACTGGAGATGACAATGGACTTTTATTTTCACACACACACACGCGCACACACACACACACACACACACACACACACACACACACACACACACACACACACACACACATACACTGCTATCAATAGCTCCTCAGCTGCAGTGGCAGAAGGGCAGACGAGCTGGACGCCATCTCATTGTCACCAGACCGAGAATACAATCCCTCTTTTCTTTTTATGTATTTCTCTATCCATGTCCGTCTCCCAGTTTAAACACACTCTTTCTTACCTTCCATCTTTCTCAATTCAATGTCAATTCAAATTTTCTGTATCGGCATGACAAGAATTCCTACATTGCAGCAGCAAAGCAAGACACGTATATAACAATTATAATGTAACACAACATATAAGTAAAGACATAAAGACAGTGATGAAGTGATTAAATAATAACAATAGTAATAACAACAAAAATAATAATAATAATCTGAATGAATGGTGAAACAGACAATAATAAAAATCGACAAGAAAAATATGTAACAAAATAAAATTAATGGAAAAAATATATATTAATATATATATTATAATATAATAATAATTATATATTATAAATATATATTTAAATAAAATGCAAGCATCATGTAAGAATCAGAGTAATTGAATAATATATCCCAGAATTTCACAAGAATTGAATCTGCATTCATTCCGTCATGAATCATAAATTGAAGAACCCTCCCTCCCACACCCACAGGAGGCTTGCAGGTATTGCAGGCAAGTGTTACTGATATACATAGTTAGTAGAATTAAAGTTTATGATATACAGTATGCGTCTATATCCTACATGGAATAGCGATGCCTTACCCTTCAGTTTGTTGTGTTCGGAGTCGGCGGGGAAAAGGCAATCCGGGAAGAGCTTGGGGAAGGTGAGGCCGGTGTACTTTGGCCTGTTCTCCACGTAGTTCCTCACGGTGGGTTGCAGCTTCTTCATGAATTCGGGCAACGGCGTTCCCAGTTGCTCAATCACCTTGTTCCACTGGTCGATGTCTGAGGTTTGAGGGGCCGAGTTAAAGGAAAAAGCAGGACGCCGCTTTTTCTGGCTCTGGCCCCCGGTTCCGTTCAACGCCACGTTCACGACACATCTCTTTCATTGGCACAGAGATGATCATCATCGATCAACAGACGCAGAAAAAGGCTCCAGATAGATATAAGGGGAACGCTGAACGAGATTATGAAATTGGCAATACGTGGATTAAAATAAAAATGGATTAATTTGCATGCTTAACTGAAGTGTCTCCTTTTGTATTGTGGGGGATTTGTTGAAAAAAAAAAAAAAAAAAAAAAAGGGGCTTAGCAGTATAAACCTGCTATAGGGAATGATGAGGGATCTTTCTCTTGCTATCAACAACTAGAAAACACTGGATACTGTGTAGTTCCCTCCAATCTATCAAAAAAATAACTCGAATGATTGTATTGTTGTTATTGTTGTATTCCTTCTTGACGCATATGCATCATCATCAGATCAAAGATAATTTTACAAGTCAAGTCGCCTTTAATAAAGAACCTGATGAGCGAGCGAGAGAGAGAGAAGCAGAGAGAGAGAGAGAGAGAGAGAGAGAGAGAGCTATTATAAGTCTGATTGGGTTCATGGGTACTTTTGCACTCCTCTAAATTCTCTTATTCTCCTCTAAAACACAAACACCCCCCCCCCCCCTCTCTCTCGTCCCGCTTCCTGTTGCTACTCCCACGTCCCATCTCTTCGTCTCCAGTTCTCACAAGCGGCTGCCAGCGCAGTCCACCCGCTGCCAGGGGCCGCCGCAGAACCCCCATTACATCACCCCGCTGGAACGCCACACTTCCACCTCTTCTTTTGTCTTCTTTATTCTTTGACCATTCATGCATTTCCCTCAGAGACAACAGGGCTCTTTTCATGGACGCTCAATTCTTTATCCACGGGCAGCGGCTGTGTATCGGTTCGACCGCCGAGGGTTTCTGCTCCCTCGAATGTGGTGGGTGGGGGGGGGATAGAAGACTTTAAAATTGGATTCCAGGACCCCGAGGCAACGCGGTGCGGGGGGGTGGGGGTGGAGGTGTAATGTGGAGGAAGGATACGATCAGTCCCAGGGAACAGCACTGTCCCTCTTATCACCTCTCCAAAGATGCAGCCCACTGACCACATGTCCACTGTCGTCACACACACACACACACACACACACACACACACACATGCATTCATAGACACAAACACACATATAAAAAAAAACAGACACACACACGGGTGCTGGCACGCACACAGTGGAATCCGCATCATCACTGCAGGTATGACTTTGCTGAATTGCTTTTTAACACGTTCTCATGGCAACACATTAGCAAACGCGATGGATAACCATTAGGATAAGACAAAGGTAGGGCACCCCGTGTCAAAATATTAAAATATAAGAGCGCACGAACTCTGGATGGGTCCTGCAACATAAAACACCTGTGCCACACACCTTGCCAACATAACGCTGCACTCGAAACACGTCACGAACGACGTTGTCCGGGTCAATGCCCCATGTCGAGTGCTTCAAGTGGAAATCGGTGCATTAAGCTAGACCGCGGGGTGCGCCGCTGCAGTGCCAGGTTGCGTGCAAACGGCGGCCGAAACAAGGGCCATAGATATCAGGCTCTTCAACGGCGCCGCGCCCGCACAACAGCCCTGCGCATTTCCCTCTTCTCGCGTCCAGCGCGTTTGAGGGCGAGTACAATGACAAAAGACAAATAAATGATCATCCGTCATACTGCTGCGTGAGCGTTCCCTCCGTGACTTAAAATGTTATTTTTGTCTCGATTTCAATAGAAAATCATAAAAAAAAAAAAATTAAAACAATAATACTCCTATCGTCGTCAAGTCAATGCATTGCCCTTGAGCGACTGAGGATGAAGACTCCGATCCCCGACAGCTGAACTTTAGAGCGGGCAACACTCCAGATATACTCCAATGGAAACGCCCTTTAATAGACCCAGGGAGAGAGAGAGAGAGAGAGAGAGAGAGGAGGCGGAGAAGCAAGACGGAACAAAAGACAGGATAAGAGAAAGGAAGGAGTCGATTAGAGGGATTAATATTGCTTCTGAATTCCGAGAGATTATTTTTTGACAGGTTATTGTTATGGTGCATGATCTATTAAAAAGCTTAGATACACGCGGACGCACAGTGTGGGTTACAAAGCTCATTTTGGGGGGGAGGGGGGGGGGGGTGGTTAGAATCACTACGACGACGGCTTAGTGCGACACGGAGAAGATCGCGATCTATGATTCCCGATCCTAAACACTGCAGGAATGAATTGAAATGGTGGAGCCACGTCATAGGATATTATGGGCTGGTTTTCAGACTAAAACCTCGACTGTAAACCACCTTTTTTTTTTTGCCGGATTCTGATCAGCGTGCCACACCACGGTGCCGTGCTGGTAACCATATCATTTACACCCGGGGATGAAGTGTGTCATGAATGTGCCGATGGCATCAACATCGAACATCGAAGTTGAAAGTGTTGTGAGGGGGGAAGCCACCTCTGAGATATATATGGAAATCACTCCCAAACCGTCCCAACGTGCTTGGTCATATTCATAAATGACTTAAAAACAGTACCATTTTGAAAATGGGACGATTCAGAATTACAAATCCTGTATTTTAAGAGCAAAAACATGACCACTGTGTCATTACGTCTATTGAAAATACTGTAAATATTTATATATATATATGTTTTTTTGTTGTTTTTTTTAAATTCCAAGAAAAAATGAATAAAAGCAACACCAAGGACAACTTCTCCGTCTTAACAAGGATACAGTCCCGCCCAGGGAAGAGGATTTTGTGGCGCACCATTTCTCCCATAATGCACCCCACCGACCATATATCCACTGCGTGTACAGAGGTGACGGCGACGGAGAAGAGAGAAGACAGGAAAGCAACTGTTAGTGTTCGACAAGTGGCAGATCAATTAGAACACGGCTGTTATTCCACGCAGAGTCAAGATTAGTGAGAGGGGTCGAAGGGGAATTTTAATATTTCCCTTAAGGAAAGAGAGAAAACACAGGAAAAGATACCGAAATACAGGACAGTGAGTAGCAGAAGCAACAACTAGTGCTGTGGTGCTTTTTTTTTCCAACCCCCCCCAACCCCCCTCCCCCTTCCAGGATTTCAAGGATTTGACTTTAAAAATGTGTCGTACGCAAACGAACATAGTTTATAGTAAAACAGGTGGAGCAGTCACTTTTCGAGGCTCTTAAAGGCTAACAGGGGCAAAAAGGTGCAGCATTTATGAAAAAAATATAATAATAATAATAATAATAATAATAATAATAATAATAATAATAATTAACATATATATTATTAATATTATTCTTATAAAATATTATTTTAAACATAAACGATTACCTTATTCGATTTACAAACTTTAAATATACAGTACATGTTACATGAAATGTAATTCGTTATGTCAAGTTAGTTCTGAAAATATATATTGACGACCTACTTTTAGGGCCTTAATATTAAAGGCCTACCCCCACCCGCCCCACCCTTATTCCACTAGGGGGCCTACCCCACAGTTTGAATACCACTGAACTAGTAGGAGTAAATCTATGGCCTCCAAGCTGTATAATGTGAATAGTCACTCAGTTTTATAGGCCGTGAAAAAACAATTTTTACTTCTATGAGCTGCTTTGCTGGCCTGAACCCTATTTCCAACACCTGAATAATTGATGTTTAATCTATTCATCATCAAAGTGAGACGCTCCGGCAGCAGCACAGTACAAGTTTTTAAATCTGTTTTTCACCCTTTATGTGACCCTGTTTTAGGCTTTTTTTTTTTTTTTTCTGTTTTTTTTTCAAGCACACCGCATGCACATCCACGCACTCAGTCCGACCGGGTCTCACCATTCTCCTTGTAGCCCATGCCCAGGATGACCTCTGGGGCTCTGTAGTACCTGGTCACCACGTACGGTGTCATCATGAAGCTGGTGCCTGCCGTCCGAGCCAGGCCGAAGTCCAGGATCTTCAGGGTGCAGTCCGACTTCACCACTATATTGCTTGGTTTCAGGTCCTGGGGGAGGAGCAGGTCCCAAATGCACAACCTCACTTCCAAAAATTCTGTGTATGCTAAGATGTCAGCCGAGCCCGTCATGGAGCTCGTCATTCGAACACTTCGAAAGAGTAAACGTGCATCGACGCCACCTTTGGCTTCGACAAAGTTAATTTAAGCCTAAACCCCAGCTCAGACGTGGAGGTGGCGTTAACAACTTGCCGCTGGTTCTTTCATTTCATCGGGCGAGAGGGGGTGAAACCGAGGTGGGAAAATTGTTTATCTGGGTGGGGGAGGCAACGTGATAATTAAAAAACTTTTGAAACGTTTGAAACCGTACCGCTCGACAATCTCATGCCAGAGCTCCGCCAGTCAGAATTAAGGGCTTGGCTTTGTGCCCATCACACCGCAACTAAATAAAAATAGTTTAATTGCTGCCCCCGCTCAGATTTGAGGGCTAAAACGCCAATGAATAAAGACGGAGAGAGCCGTCTACCCTGTGAATGATGCCGGCTGAGTGGAGGTGTTTGATGCCGCACAGCATCTGGTAGAGCAGGTACGACATTCGTTCGTGGTCGAGCTCCATCTGGATGACCTGGCACAGATTGGCATCCATCAGCTCCATCACCAGGTACCTGGGTGGGGGAGGGCGGAAAGGGATCGTTATGACAACCTCATTCTCCGTTCGTCGCCGGGGGGGGGGGGGGGGGGGAAGAAAAGAAAAACCTCCGGAGGGGTCTCGGGTGACGCTCTTCAAAAAGCGCTAATGAAATCTCCACGGGGGGGGGGGGGGGGGGTTCTATAAGCGCGGTCTGATGATCTCCATTTGAGGTGGAGAGGTCGCCGTACTCACACATCTTGGAACTCCTCTAAAGATTTCTGTTGCGTGAAGACGTTTAATAAGCTGATTATCTGAAAAACAAGAAACAAAAAGGGAGTTGAGTCAATTGACCAACGGCGGATCAGAGTAAAAATATTGTGTGTTGTTTTGCATATATATATTTTATATTCCCTCTGCCTTTGTCTTAGCTGATGGGTGAGTCTCCTCGGTTACTCACGTTTTTGTGATTGACACATTTCATGAGCACCAGCTCCCGGTAAGCCCGCTTGGCGTGCGTCTGGTTCTGGAAAGGTCTGCTCAGCTTCTTGATGGCCACATTTCTGTCCAGGACGGCGTCATAGCCGGCGCTACGCACAAAGTAAGAGAAAATAGAAAGTGAGCACGAAACAGCCGAAAAACAAGGAATGCCGATGACGACGGAGCGAGGTGAGAATTAAGGTACATGTGAAGCAACGTTTCCAATCTGAGATAATACTGAAAAGATGACCGCACGCTGCTTCAAGCGCTCAATCCACCGGCGGGCGCTGTTCCCGACGAAACAGTAAAATGATGATGGATTACGAGGAGGTGATGATCAATCTTGATTATAGGACCAAAATTAATAGCTGAGTGAATCACTGTGCTCAAAGGTGTGAAGGTGTGTGGCGGTCAGCGGTTGTAATCACTCTTCATCGCATGGCTGCACTGAGGAGTTTTGATTCACCAACGACGCTGAATCACAGGGAAAAGCATCAATCGCCTGTCAAAAATCTAAAATCATCACATGTGTCAACAAGAGGCTTAGTTCTTCTTTGTTTTGTGATCAATGTCAGAAAACTCTGAAGGAAACAGAAGCCAGATGGTGCTACTCAGTGAGAAGACTTCTATCGATTTCCGGCACGATACCATGTGTCACATTGAAAAAAACAAGCGTTTTGGCCTCGCCAGGGGCTCGTCGGTGAAGTATCCGTTCACCCCCCCACAAAAATCAAGGAAACAATAACTACATTATCTAATCTCAACTGCCATTCCATTTCTTCCATCTATTCCCATGCACTATTGTTTTTTACTTTGATTAAATATGGTGTACTGTTTGTGCGTGTCTCGTAGGTTGTTGCATTGACCTTCAGGAAGAACGCTGCAACAGACGCACAAGCATAAGGCACCAAACACCTTCGGATCCACGGCCACGGAGGCAGACCTTCATGAGGCTGGGATGCTGGACATAATAGTTTGATTTTGGTTTAACGTTGGGGGTTAATGCGCTGGACCAACACGGCCCAGTTGTCAGTTCAGTGTATTGAGTCGGATGAGGGGTGTCATAATAATAATTAGAATAATATTCTACATGTAATAATAATAAATGGAGTGATTTAAAGTCTACGGGCTACCACGAAGACATCACCACTGCCACCGCATCAGTCCTGACCCACACGGGTTTTCAGGAACGTCGGAAGAGTTTAGAACTGAGGTGCTTAGCGGCAGCAGGCGGGAATATACCGTACATCGAAACAGATTTAGTTCATTATGTCAATACGGCATCACAGGTGTTTATGGTGAGATGCATAATGCACATAACCTTCCGGCGCGAAACACTTTGCCGCCTTTCCTCTTCAATTATTCGCAACGTCTTTCAAGATGGGAGCTGAGGAGCCTTTGCGGGGACTTTGCCGCCAGCCTGCCTGGTCGCATGATACACAAATACACTAAATGGATCATGTGTGCGTGTGTATGTGCGTGTGTGTGTGCGTGCGTGTGTGTGTGTGTGTGTGTGTGTGTGTGTGCGTGCCTGTGTGTGTGTGTGTGTGTGTGTGTGTGTGCGGGGGAGGCTGTTCGGGCACGGCTCATCATCTCTCGGTGGAGCGTGCAGGTCAGGGACGTTGCGTGGCCATGGTAACAGCGGAGCCTTCGTTACAACATGGGGACGAGTTAATACCCCCGCCCCTCAGAAGTCTGAGCGACCACACACTATTCAGGAACATGCTCGGCTTGGGTTCCATCGAGAAGCAAGTTCAAGTTCAAGTTCAAGAGATTATTTGTCACATACATATACATACGGTCACGGCAAATCTTCCCTGTTTCGGTGGCTCCTCGCCCCTGGATCACATAAGAGACTGAAAGCATTATGATGATACGCTTATCGCATCAGCTGCAGGCTGCTGTTTCATCTCCGCACCAACCCAGACGCGTTCGCGTGCAGATGGATGCGCTGGGATGTTTACGCATTATGCGAGAGGGAACCGGCGTCAACGTGGCTTCCAACAAAACCGGACAGATGTTTATGTAACTCTTTGATCTGTTTGGGTTTTTGTTTTTTTTTTTACTTATCTCATCGCTGGGACCATTCACCGATCAGACTATTCATCCATCATCTCATGACAAAATACTCCGCCGCTCATAACCTTCCGGCTGAGAGACGTATTAATAAACGAATGCCGCGGCGTAGCCTGAGGGGAGGTGTGAACCTGCGAGCGCGGATGTGATGGTGACCGGGACGGTGGGTTTTCATCCCGCATGACCCCACTGATGCGTATTCCGACGTATTCCGATAGTCGAGAGTGACGGAAAATAATCCAACTGTGTTCTCCATCATCCACCGCCCCCGTGGAAGAATAAATACGTGTAAGCATGAAGGGTTTCCTTTCACGGAGGGAAGGTTAACTTTCGCATCTACTGTATGTTAGCGCTGCTATTCTGATGATGTTCTTGAGACTGTTTCCGCCGTTTTGATATGTTTTCCTTTAGCGCATCAGGAGTCTGCAGGGGAGGTGATCGTAAGACAGATGCCATTTAGCGTACATTGAAAAAGTACGATACTAGCTGTAAACCCATTTCCAAAGTCATTTAGCAGCAAATGCTAAGTCATGACTACAACATTTAGTGTCATTTGGTTCATTAAATATAAATGTGAACATCATTTTAATACTTTATAGAGGTGCCTAATTTGCAGGGTAAGCCGGGAGCTAATGCATATGCTTAACAAACACAACGTGGAGCGGAGTCGTAAAAGAACGTTTTTTTTGGCCATGGGCATTTTGCGGCACTGCTGAAAATGCAGACTTGTTGCCAGATAGCCGCCTGTACAAGGCCCACTACTTAAAAATTTATTATTATAACCATATACAGAAACCTAACCATCTTTTGCCGAATACCCCTACATTCCAATTTCTAACCATGCACACTACGTGATTCTGCCCTGATTTTTCCGCCCGCCGACAGATTTTTGGAGCTCGCCGATCAAAGCCCCGGATTGGAGGAAGATCATAGTGCGCTCCCGTGAGCAACGAGCGTGCGGTGTGAACCGCTCACAATACAATCCGACCGCTCGCCGAGCGCTCGTCAGTGGCTCGCAGGCGCCGGCAAGACATCAAGCAGGTTTATTATCTGGGCGTGTCGGGATCAGCGACGTGCTACAGCCGATCAGAGCAGACACGGGGTGAAGGGGGGAGGGCAGACCGGGGTGCGCTGGAGCAGCAGCCAGAAGCACACAACATACCTATTTTACTTTTCTTCTCTAGGTTTTTTAATATATTTCTTATTTAAATTCTGCTTTTATTTATTTTAATTTTTTTTACAGTGATCAAGAATATAATAAAAAATAAATAATCCTATATAAATAATAATTTCCGGCGTCACTTCCCACGTGTGCTTTCGTGACAAAACGTTGTTTGGAGACCTGACAGACTCGTTGGGGATTCCTCCTGGTGAAAGATTGTAGTTGTAATGTTCGATACCCCGTCGCCGATCAGCCATGCACGGTGGACGCATTTGGTGTAAAGGCCACAGCCCTCCACAAAGTGACAGCTCAGCGCCACTGGAAGATGGAGGCCTTGCAGGGTGACCGGCTTGGCAAGAGTCGTGAAAATGCAATCAAGCAAATATGAGCTTCGATAGCTTACTCTGACGTAATGATTTGTGTGTTTCTGAATAGCTGCAACGCCCAGAATGCATTGGCAGATACTTTGCTCCGAGCAGGGTCAGAGTGTATCCTTTCTGATCTGTGTGAGCGGCGGGGCTATTATTTCAATCCGTGGGGTTTATGCGGTTTAATGTTGTGGTAATGCCGTCACCGTCCGACACCACGTGACGGCTTTGCAGGGCAGAAGGGCGGGGCCGGAGCAGAGCCCGGCACAGTGCAGCAGCCAAATTAGATTCTCCCCTTCTCCCCGCCATCCACCGCCACAACACCGTGCAAACAGGCCAAAACAGCTGCATTAGCAGTCGCGGCCGACCGGAGCCCCTTTGCAAAATGTACACAATCGGTTCGGACAAAGTACCGGAGAAAGGCTTTGGGGCAGGGCCGGGAACGATAAAGGAACGGTGGCAGGACGAAATTGCCATGGAAATCAGTGGTAAAGGGTTCGGGAGCTGTTTTTTTTAAAATATATTTATTATTCTGTTTCGATTCTGTTCTTCTCTCTCTTCTCCAAATCTCCAAGATGCACTGCCGTGGAGCGTATTTACATCATATTCACGGGAGATGTGTTCCCGCGGCTTGTTTGTTTGTTTGTTTGTTTGGTTGGTTGGTTTTTTTCGGGGGTGTGTAGCTGCAAATCCCTGGAAGTTGGAAAAAATAAAAGTCGGAATTCTGGGAAATTCCTACGCGCTGTCATCCACCCAACACGGACGATGTCGTGGATTTCGCATGGAATGGGAGCTTTGACAACTCATTCATTTCGTGGCCGAGCACATAACTTGCAATCAAAATGCAGTTTAAAAAAACATATCAAAAACGTTAAGCGCTTACCAGACAATTCCCTGAGCCCCTGAACCAATGGGCTTTAGATTCTGGTAGCGTTTTAGGACCGTGAAGGTAGAATCTCCCACTTCCACACTGTAGAACTGGTTGTCGACTTTGCTTTTGCTCATGTTGTAATGCTGGGCGATATATGACACATCCACTTGTTTCCCAAAACCCTGTGGGAAGAAAGCGCAATGGAGGACCTCCATTAGTGGAACTCATGCATTTGCATTTACCTCAAAATTTTGCCTGCAGGGCATATTAAAATCAATGTTAAGTACACGAGAAAAGTTCCGCAAAAAGTTAGTTGATTTATGCAGTTTCTGTCTGTTATCTGTACGTACGCATTTATAATGCCGGGTATAATTGGCATAACCGCTTGTAAATACTACTGTGATGCTAACATTTATAATGACGTTGCTTTTCCGAGGGAACGCGGCTGGAATGGAGTATGGCTACAGTTCCGGAGACATGGAGCTGACAGAATGGGACACAGGTTCAGAACGTGTACATTGTTTATATGCATACAACGTTATGATGTGATTAACTCTTTTAATAATATAACTACTTAGAAAACAACATCCAAGTACACCGGTCTCATAAATAAATACAATTATAATAATTATTATATTCTAGGTAATTAACGCTGGGTAACTACAACAATTACTCACGGCACAGATAGGTCTGTGGTAAAAGAATTGCAGGAGAGTAGTTTGACAAAAAAAGGGTATATCAACATAAGGAACGGAAGTTATTATGGCACGTTTACACAGATACAGGTCATATAAACCTAATATTGTCAAGATATTACCTCAAGATATTGACCTCAAAACAAGCCTGTATAAAAGAAATCTAAACAAGAGAAATCTTGTTAGAAGATTGTTTAACATACATTGTCCTCACTATTTGAATTTATTTTCAAATACCCCATTTGAAATTTGAAGTGACATGCCGAATTTCAACCCCATTAGCTAATATTGGCAGTGATTGTGTAAGTTATGGTTATTTATGATATACTGTATATAGTATATGTCATTATATATACTGTATATAACAATATACAAATAATATAATATATATGTATTTCTATTATAAATTCGGTTCTAACTAAATGAGTTCAATCTGTATAACAATTAAAATAATAATAACTCGCTGTATGCCTCAAAACACATGTACAGTGTAAGACAGATCAGTGAAGGGGAAATGGAAGGGAATGCATACTGTACCTTTTTTACCTGTAAAGAACACACACCTGACAAAAGGCTATCTTCACATCCAGGATCGGTTGGCTGCAGTTATATAAGAAATGTCTGCTCATAAAGACCTGGAAGACACAAGCAGAGGAGAGAGCAGCGGATCAGATGCCGGCAGTGCCAGGAACCCTGCCAGTCCCCCGGGGGGAAAAATGCTAAAAGCAGATTTTCTCTCCTAAGTCATTCACTCCAGGGCGCCACGAATGATTCAACAGCATTTTCACACAATATTTCACACAATCTCATTGTTGTCACCGAACGAGCAAAACACTCTCACAAAATGACAAAAACACAGAGCAGAGGATGAATTTAAAGAATACAAATACAATAATACGTCATTATTTTTGTTGTATCTACTCAATATATAAATCTAGCACTTAATGACTTCAACCTACCGGCTAATAATTTTTCACATACATTGTCTTGGTGAAATCCAATGGGAGCTGGATGGTTTTTTTTTTTTAGATAGAAATGTAGGACTCTGACTGGGAGAATTGGAGTTTGTCCTATTTAGGTCATCTATTCGCGCAGAGTCACAGCGCAAAAGGGAAAGTTGCAATTCATTATTAAGTCCGTCTGCTATCACGCAATTAGTACGTCGAATTCCGTGAAGGATCAAAAAGGTCCGCAGCAATGCACGCATTGTGGACGGTCATGGAGAAGATGATACGGAACGAGAGAAGGGGAGAGAGGAGTGTGAGGAGGATGGAACAGGGCCAGCTGTCCTTATTAGATAAGATTTAGATAACACGGTTTTTAATCCGCTGGGGGGGTCAGTAATCACTGAAATCATCACTGATATCACAACGTTATCATCAAAGATTGTGCAAGGGAACACAGAGAAATAAAGGCAAACGGTACCTCCAGCTGATAAAAGAACCGCTATAAAACACACACAGACACATGTGGAGCTACGGTGGAAAATGGAGGATTTAGATGTAATGACCATGACCAAGCTGTTTCCCTGCAGATCTATGATGTACGTTTGCTTTTCTTTATTTATGATTTTGTGATTTTATTTTTATTATTTTTTTGTGTCTGTTTGATTTTGCAACGCGAAGCCACAGCTTTGCGCTTTAACCCGAGTGGATGCCACCACGTCCGCGCGGGGCGGGGTGTTTGTGATTAATCCACCCGGTCAACAGCGTCCACCTCACTCACGTCTGCAGCTGTGCGAGCCATCTGTGTGCATAACACGACAAAACGCGCGCACGGCCAAAATGTTTGCCGTCGAGTAATATTGGATTAATTATTTATTCCGAAAGAGCACCCAGTATGAACGTGGATCGTCGTTCCAATTACATAACGGGGTCAAATTGTGGGGGCAGGAACCTCCGGAGCAACAGTGTTTCTTGACAGACCAAAAAAAAATAAAAAATAAAAAAAATGTGTAGAAAACTTGCTGAACGTTCTACATCTGCCTGACAAAATAAATAAAATAAAGCAGAATGAAAAACGGTCATGTTATTGCTGTTGAAGATGGTGTAGAGCAGGGGGGAGTAGTTATTTATAGTTGAAGTGTGTAAAAATAACACCCAGCCTGCAGTATTCACTGTTATTACAACCAAAACGGTCTCACAATGTTGCCTCTTATGGTCATGTAGGATAGTTAATGTACAAATAAAAAAATACTGACACATAAACAGTGATATAAGGGATAATAATTCATTTTAATAATAACTACGGGGGCCAGCTTTATGCCTGTATAGGTCCAGCGGTGGCCGGTTTTTGTGCTTTTAACCTGTTTTATATCAAAATGACCTTTGTACACGTCACAAACACATTTCACCGAGCCGTGCGTGGTAATAATTATATGGGCTGAGGCTGACACAAAATATGCTTCACTAAACATTATGGTAGTTGTATTTAACTGCAGTGCCGCAGTTGAACAATTAGATTGCCGTGATTAATTTCACGACAGTGATTACTGTGATTATCAGTTATGTTAGAATGTAGAATATTCATATTAATATTATATATTCATACTATTAATTCTGAATGTGAATAGATATGGAATATGGATAGTTTCTTTAAATTTTATTGTGGTGTAATACATTCAGTATATTACCATCTAGCCTACAGATTTGTCTGTATCATTAAGTTTGTAATTCTACTCATGCATAATGCATAATGTAATGCATAATGCACCAGAAACACTTGGTGGTCGACCAGTAAAATTCCATATTTTTTAATACCCAGGGCAAAAGATAAAAAGATACTAGTCCCCTCTGAAAAAATCTTGCATAAACATGACAACAAAGTGGCTCAAAACAGTGGCATAAATATTCAATAATAAACAATATGTTGGTCTTTCATGTGCTAGGTTCTCCTTAGTTCTCCTTATTGAACCGCTCCATGGCACAGTTTGCAGACTGTTTTCTTAGTATATGATTATCCTTTGATCCTCTGCCTAAAAGTGCTTTTAGAGTTGTACCACATTTTGATATCTTAAAGCACTGTTTTCCTCATGTTGCTAGGCAGTTTGTTTCCGTTTCCACGTCCGTTGGAGATGCTGGTTGTGCAGTTCTTCAGGTTTCCCTGATGCCACTGCTTGTATTCAGTCAGAAAGCAGTGTGTGGTACTGTACCTACTTGGTGCTCAGTAATGCTGCAGTTAAACCACTCAAGCCACTGCATTGATTTGGTACCTCTTGCGACATCCCTAATCTGCTCTACTACTTTTAGAACATCGTCTTACTCTGAAATCTAAGTGCTCTATTTAATTCACCCAATCTTTCCACCTTTGCCGGGGCTACATTCTGTGTGGACGCATTTAGGGCAGATATGTACACTAAACTACGGTAAAACGAACCTGACAAAAGTGCGCCACCGTAGGGAGGTGGGGGGACCATGAATATATTAAAGTTTAAAATGCATGGGTTTAAATTTCGTTCTGTCACAAAATAATAGTGGGATACTGGTTTCACTTTTTCACAATTGAATGGTCTATTCAATTCAACATTGGGCGAGATCAGGGATATACGGTGATAATCCCAGTATTAATTAAATTCATAGATACAACTTAACTGGATATACAAATCAGCGTTTGCGTGGCTGTGTGCCCATCAGCCAGTGCGGTAAACATTTCCATGGTAACAGCGGGCTCCACCAATTAGAGACGTCATTGTTACACTTAGGATTATGGGTAGTGTAGTATCCATGACATTGCAAATTAAACACGTTTTTCTGAAAACAAGGTTGATATCGTACAGTCTTGTGGCTTCTACAGGAGCAAAAACTAAATATTATATATATTGCATAATATTTACACAATTATTTAAAAAGGTTTCAAACCTTAATGGTAATCCTAATCCTAGAAACTACAAAAACTACAATTCTGAGCCATTTTGTTATGCATCTTGATGCAATTGCCTCATGGGTTAAGTAGTTCTACTATGATAAACCGGAAAAGGAAACAGATTTATGAGTGAAAAACGACATGCATGTGTTACTAGAGGTTCATTTGGTCGGGGAATATACCTGCATTGTCAGAATTTACATATGTCATTTGCAAAGTCCTGAATTATATGTTAGGCCATTTTAATTGGCACCTCCTATTGATACTACCACCCCTACCCCTACCATTACCACCTTTATTTTGGTAGCTCTTTAAATTACTGAGATATAGGGCTTCAAAGGTGACCTCTGGTCGGGGTTCAAAGGTCAATATTTCAGTTTAGGGTCCACTGAAATCTCTCAAACTTACACATGTTAACCTACAATATGAGACATTTCCAAAAACGTGTTTGGTTTGTTCTATAGCAAAGCACAAAAGAATCCAACCCCGACATGGCAGTGGGGTCCAAGTGTGGATTCCAAGACCATTCTCATTCTAAATGGAATAAAATCTGTTTTTTTTTTTTTTATCTTGCGTTTCAAACATATTGGTTTAAATTTCATTATTTATAGCACGAAAAAAGGCAGACAATCGTGCTCCGGGACATGGTTCAATACAAACATTTTCATGACTATGAGCACGAAAAAGCGTGAGTCCAGGTTGGCTAATGGCACCGTGCTGTTCAATTCTCATAATTCAGATTTTCAACATACTCAAGGCCAAATGTAAAAATGTAGAAACGTGATATGTTTGGATACACTGGTCATTAAAAAAATTAGAAGAAGGAAAAAAAGTGTTTGGACCACATTTCAAACACTAAACTGTCAGTTAATTAATATCATTACCATAGTGTGTGTAACAGCTGTATAATGATAGCAATCACAATATTCTAAATAACAGCTGTATAATGCTCGGTAACAAATATCAGTAACTGTTGTGTCATGGTAGGTAAACAGAAATTCAGAAAAATGTGTGCAAATAAAGTTTGTAAAAACCCACCATTATGAAAGGATGATGACAAATAAAAATTAATAATAATGAATAATATTTTGAAAAAAAAAAAAAAAATGTAATACTAAAAACTCCAATTGAAAAATGTGGACATTCAAATATAGAAATATATTGTTTAAATGTATTAGATGTACTTATAACTGATTCCAGGAAAGAGGTTCATAGTCTGACCTGATTATGGAAAAAACGATATTACTCTACAAATGAATAGGTGGGAAGGTTGTTTTTTTAACATTATAGAATAAGTAAAGCACTTGCAATACCAATTATTTCATAGCTCACACTGTTACTGTAGCTATATACAGTTTGCTTCAATCTCTCTCACACACATGGGAACAAGATACAGATAGTATCTGTACACACACAGAGAACAAACATCACTGATTGGACACCGCTCGAGTAAAGAGGCTAAAATAAACTCTGGAAAGAGTGAATGAGAATGAGGGAATGGAGAAACAAAAACAGAAAAGGGACTTTTAAATTGCCCCGGAATTAGCCTTAGCCCATTAGTAATAGAGAGACCATCAAGCTCCCATCGTTGTTCTTGCCAACGCTGCTGAGTGTGTGTGTGTGTGTGTGTGTGTGTGTGTGTGTGTGTGTGTGTGTGTGTGTGTGTGTGTGTGTGTGTGTGTGTGTGTGTTGTGTGTGTGTGTGTACGTGCTTGCGTGCGTGTGTGCGTGCGCGTGTCATGTGTGGTTCTGAACCATTTTTGCCGGCCCTTAATATTCAGTGCCTGCTCTTCCTGGCCCTCTAGAGGAACCGCAGGGGGCATGGGAACAGGACCCTGAGTGACACCGCCACCCTGAACATGAAAATGCCCTACACCTAAGCCCTGGTAGAAGTATAGTGATGATGATGATGATGATGATGATTAGGAGAAGGAGGAGGAGGATGATGAAGTTTGCTAGCTGCTTAATAACGCACTTAAAACATAGACGTTAACTTCCACGTGTATGATGAATCGCAAAAACGAGTTCATCCAAACTACGGCAGAGGAAGGGATAAAGATGACGCGTCCCCTGGCCCCGGCTTGGCACGATAAAAATGTTTGTAAGTGTAGTTAACGCACTCATTTCACACAGAAGGGTTGAGGCACACAGTGAGTCAATCCACAAGGACGCTTTGTGCGCGGCTGACAGCTCCCCTGGTCTCGTCCACGTCCTTTTTCTCTCGCCTCTTTTCCCGACACAGTTCTCGTCCGTGCATCCATCCACCCATTCACCCCCCCTCCCGTCTGTGACGCCGTGGAGAGCCGGTAGTTCTCGGCTTCCTCTTTGTCCCTCCCTCCCTCCCTCCCTCCTGTTCCCAGCCTGCCCCTCGCTGGCTGCACCACCCCCTCCGCCCCCGTCCTCCCCCGTCCCCCGTGTTGCATTGTGATTGCTTGCTTCAGCGGCCTCTCCTGCAGTACGCAGCCCGAGCCAAGCTCAGCCTCCCATCTATGCTCAGGGGAGGGAGAAAGAGAGGGAGAGGGAGAGGGAAGGGGGGAGGGAGAGGGGAAGGGCTTTTTTTTTCGAGCCGCAGGCCCACACGAGGAAAAAACAAGACGAGTCCACACCTCGCCGACAGCCTGAGAAAATCCTCCGCCGCGCTTCGACCGCGTCTTAATACGTACAAAGACGGCGATGATGTCTGCTTTTGAGGACGCCTTTCTCCCCCCTCCCGTCCCGCATCAGGCGGAGGTAAACAGTTGAAACGTGAGGCAAAAATCTGCTGACGCTATGTTTTGGTCGATCCGGATGCAAAGCTGATGCGAAAGGAAAAGAAAAAAAAAAAAAAAAGGCCTGCGTGACTAAAGCGGTCCCGGATTTTCAATTGAATTGTCATAAAGGGGAGATCGAGACGGGTTGGTTCATTTTAAAAGGACAGATCCGAAGTTGAAAACGCATTTCTGGGTGCTCATTTCCCGTAATCACTCAGCATTCCTTCAGCGGTGTGTCTTGTGAATTTAGGACATTTTCATTTTTGTCACATTTCACCGTTTTTGTTTTCGGTGCTTGCCAAATATGGCTCTAAAATGTCTAACGATAAGATTTCTGAAACCTTAGAAAGAGTTTCATTTTCCCTTGGAATAAAGTCTGATACCAGAGATAATTTAAAGAAGCAGGGCTAGAATATTTACCACGGGAAATACCATATATGGAAATCTATCCATATAATGTCATTTTGCTTATGATTACTACATTGATTACATGATGTTCTTGCACATTGCCCTATCCCATCCCTGACTCCAGACACCCCAACACGAGTCTCTGTGTGTTCACCTCTAAACCCGCAACCCAGAGCAGCGTGGCAAACGCTCGTTTCCAGCGGCGCAATCGCCTGCTTTTGCACGATGACGTGAAGATCCATTGACTCATCTCAACCGAATATATTAACAAAGCAGCCATTTTAAACCACTGTCATCAATCTGAATATTATTCCCTCTTCAATTATGAATGGCTGCGGCATTTGACCTTGAGCGGTTCCCTTCGCAGACGAGCCGCCGATCCGATGACACGGGCTCTCGGATGAAATGAACGCGCCGGGTCTCGCCCTGCGAGGCGTATTGCTGCGGTTGTCGCCTTTCGGAGGGCGAAACCTGCATCCGGCACAACGTTTCCCCTCCCGCGGTGCCAAAGTCCAGGCCGACATCGCAGCCAGAAGAGGCCTTTTGCATGATCGTGCCCTCTGATTCAAATGTTGCACGGCAGAGATAACCAACCACCGTCGTAGCAGCATTTGATATAAACACTTCCTCGATCTCGGGGCGGGCCTGAATTGATTGAATTGAAAGTTATTACGAGGGGCGGAACACTGTGTCAGTGTACAAAGAAACAACACTTATATTTACCTGCTCAAAAACAAACCATCCACTACCTGCATATGGACACAGTTACACATATGGATACCTCCCTTTATTGAATCTTTTCACAGGTTAAATATCTACACAGTACTTGGTTCAACTCCAAACTCCTTTTTTGCCCCCTCATGCTCTTTAACTTTCTCCATCGCAATCAGCGCCTCACATTCTTTCTGACCTGATTGTGATGCTGCCACAGTTTTCATCTTAAGGAATGCACGTTTTTATGACAACACGACTCACGTGACATAATGACTCAGTGTGTTGTATAGTATTAGTAGTTCAATTGTTGGAAAAATGCAGGAAATACTGTTATCAATCAGTAATCAGTTATTAATCTTTAAAGTCACTGACATGTGATCCAGAAGTTGTCTTCCAAATACCCTTGCACCCCACATCTCTAGACTGTAGTCTATATTCACCTCAGTCACGTGAAGGAACCACTGCTTAAATACAGCCCCTTCCACTCCCACTTTCTTTTCCTGTTTAACTGAAGACGAAAAAACGTGGCAGAGCGATTTTTCCACGAGTACAACTTTTATCTTGTGATCATATCCATTTGGATCTCCTTTGTCTGTATCGGGACGAGAGTTGAAGCCCTTGTTGAAGGTTTCAGCAGGAGACCGTTGAAATCTCCAAAATAAGGCTGTAGATTACATTCCAAAAGTGTTCTAAGAAGGCATTAAGCTCTCTCTAGTCAAAATACACAAACCACATATAGCTTATATTTAATTAACAACACGATATAGACAGAGATATGATGGCAATGACGTGAGATGCCCAAGGCTTAAATTAACAGGGAAAATGGTTACCATAGCAACTAAACTCCAAATGAAATAACAACGATTTTCTTTTTTAAACCTAACCTACTAAATATTAATACTCATACATAGTGCTGCTAAATGTTCAATGTTATATAAAATGATGCTGTAATTTGTCGAAATTGAAGCAAGCAATGTGAGGAAGAGAGACGTGTGGAAGAGAAATATTGCAGCTATGGCCTATTACTCTCCACAGCAGCATACCAAGGTGTCCTGAGAAAGTATGCACCTCTATCCTGATTCACACACACACACACACACACACACACCGGAATGCATGTTTACGTATTCTGCCTCATCCCATCTGCAGTAGAAGAGGGACTGCTTGGGAACAGGCCGTGCTTTCCTACATGCAGCTTCCTTCCCGAAAGCTTTTAGGATGCACAAATATCCTTTTTTTTTTTTTTTTACCTTGACCGCCACGAAAACTTTCTTTAGATTTACAGCGCAATAGCTTTAAAAAAGAAAAAGGGATGATTTCACCCTGTCTATCTAGTCTAAAGAGTCTAAAGTGCCTCCCTAGTTTAAGTACGACATGTAGAGCAAACTGCATAATGCACAAGGTGCGCAGCTGACTTGTGAGGGGGAGGGTGGCTGGTGGAGCAATTCAAGCAAAATATAAATGGTGATGCTTAGCCTAGCACAGTGGTTCTCAACGTGGGGTCCGGGGACCCCTAAGAAGTCCTTCTGGATGTTCCAGGGGGTCCCCAGCCAAATGATGAATAGTTTAACGTCACAGTTATGGAATTGACAAGACGTCAGCACCATTACAGAGCGTGCAATAACGACTAATATGATCCTAGTTTCACCCTTGCTATGATATAGGCAGGTATGGAAGATTGGGTGTGTGTGAATTCTAATCAAACGGGTCCGTGCATTAATGCTACGGCATCAAACTGAAGATCTTTGATACGACGAAGGCTGTGAAGCGCCGTCCCGGCACACACGCTAAAGGACTATTTATCTGACTTGTGTTTTGAACGTCGGGCATCCATTTGCACCACTCCTACTCAAAACGTCAGGCATCACTACACCATAAGCACCAAAGTACTCTGTACTCTTTTACCCCGTCAGTAAAAACACGAAACCTTGTAAAATAACAACAATAACAAAAAGGTAGACACACTTTCTGAAGGTCTGAAGGTGAAATATGAATTAGTAATTGACAATCAAGTATAACAGAACATCAAAATGTCCTAGTAGGACATTTTTTTAAAGATAGACAGACAGACAGACAGACAGACAGACAGACAGACAGACAGACAGACAGACAGATAGATAGATAGATAGATAGATAGATAGATAGATAGATAGATAGATAGATAGATAGATAGATAGATAGATAGATAGATAGATAGATAGATAGATAGATAGATAGATAGATAGATAGATAGATAGATAGATACTTTATTTATCCTCTGCAATAAAAAACAAAATAATAATAATAATAATAATAATAATAATAATAATAATAATATAATAATAACAAAATGATAAAAATAAATATAAATATATACAAATAATAATAAGAAAAGTAATAATAATAATAATAATAATAATAATAATAATAATAATAATAATAATAATAATAATAATAATAATAAATAAATAAACAAAAAATTAAATAAATAAATACATTAATTAATTAATAGATCATCATAATGGTTATATTGATAATTATGATGATACTCATAATGATAATAGCAATAATAATTATTTTATTTTATTTTGGGGATAATGCAGAGGGTGGGCCGACGCACAACGCGCACAAACTGCACCCCGCACGCCATTACGAAACCTTCCACCGCCATGTAGTAAACAATAAGACATCTGACGTGTCCATTCGGACCCGTGTTAACGTCGCCCTCCATCCCCCCGCATCTTGCGTCGCCGTCGACTCCATTAACCTTCGCGATCAACATGCACCACCCCACCCTCCGCCGGCCTCCCGCATCCACACAGCCCCGCGTCCCGGCGACCCCCGCGGACCCACGGACCTACCATTCCGTGCCAACTGACGCCGATCCGCGAACAGCCACCGCTCAAAACAGCCCGACGGGGTGCATGTCGGTGTCCTCGCTCGGTGCTGGGATGGAAAAAAATGAAGCCCCCCCTCTTTTAAATTTAAAACAAAAAAAAAAAAAAAAAAAAAAAAAAAAGCCCAAATAACTGCAAGACGGGAAGGCTGCGCTGATGGTGTTTCACCGCCTCGCGAGCATCGTGCTGCAGGATGCTGCCTGTACCATGGTGGAGGGAGAGAGAGAGGGAGGGAGGGAGGGAGGGAGGGAGGGAGGGAGGGAGGGAGAGGGAGGGATGGATGGATGGATGGAGGAGAGAGGAGAGGGGAGGGGGAGGGAGGCATGTCGCCATGGCAGCCGAAACTGAGCAGATCTGACGTCAGAGCTCCGAGGAGGAGGAGGAGGTGGAGGTGGAGGTGGAGGTGTGGGGGGGGGGGGGGGCCGGGACCTTCTGCTTTGGGAGGGAGGGAGGGAGGAAGGGAAGTGCTGGGCAGATTATTCTTGTTGTGTTTATGTACTTACTTTATTATATTTTGCGCGGAAAGGGATTATTATAATTATTATTATTATTATTATTACCACGTGGGAAAAAAAACAAAAAAAAAACACGATTTGGGGTCGAGACATTCGTCTCAGAGTTTAATCATCACAACTCCGAATTCTGACTTTGTGCACAGAATCCCCACAGCATACTCCCGAATTCTGGTCTTCGCCTCAAAGTCTCGTTTCTGTTGTGTCCAACGTGGTTGCTTGATTATTTGATCAACCTAAGAATTCGGATACAACACTTCTTTTTCTCATCTGGTCCTGATCCTGCCGGACGCTCCATCCTCGGCGTCCTACCTGCCCCGATGTAGACACCTGTTTGTAAACGGTAGTTATCAGTGGGTATTAAGTCGTCTCTAACCCTGATCTCAGCTGATCTCACATTCTTAAAGTATAGCTGGACGATATAAAAAAAAATGCACATGTAGTATGTACAGTACTCAGCAACACTTGATAAAAATACATAAAAAAAAAAAAAAAAAACTCCATAATGTGTCTTATAATTGTATTGCCTTTATTGACATCAGGAGGTGTAATAGTTATTTTGACTACTGTGCGGTGGTCGTGTTAATTTGTTCCCATTTCGTTCCCTCTTGTCACGCAAAATGTGGACTGGAAACCGGTGGTCACTGAACCAAGTCACTAAAGACGACCGCGTGTAACTGGGCCCTATGGCCGCTAGATGGCAAAGAACCAGTAAGAAATGGGTGCGTGCCATGCGGAAGGAAGTACTCGGCGGTGAATTGCTTCCTGGCGGGGGCCTCGGGAGATCAGCCTGCCTCCTTAAAAAAACAGCACAAGAGCCTGGACGTGTCAAACTTATGACTTCGGCAGATCTGCTTTCTGTTCCGTTTGGGACACGAGGTTTTTTGTTTTGTTTGTTTGTTTGTTTGTTTGTTTTTTTTTAAATACACGCGATATTCGACATGAACTTGTTTTCAGTCAGCATGTCATCGTCATGATTGTGTTACTCCTCTCGCAACAAAAATATGTTGAAAGAAAAAAGAAAAAGGAAGGAAACGTGAATCGATGCAGTGTCAACTATTTTACCGAAAAAGTGCAAAAAAAAAAAAGTTGTTACGAACAGGCGTACATCTATATACATATATACGATCTATCTACATCTACATATCGGTTTCATCGTTGATATATATATATAAGACTTGTGTAGACTACTTGTGAAAAAAGTGAAAGATTCACTTAAGTACAGTAACAAGGTTAGATCAAGTAACTGACATTTTCAAGTACTTAAGTACATTTACTTCAATTATGTATATTCAGGTTTCAGAGACTTTTGACCTTCACCATTTACATTTCAAAGCATATATCTTTCTCGATCGACCTCGCTGTACTTAATTTCTACCAGAGTTGTATTTATTTCGTTTAAAATAATCTGGATTTACATTTTTCTATGTTTATATATGCAGTTGACTATGACACCACCTCTACATTCGTTTTTGTCAATTGCAATCGGGATAGGGCATGAGCATCATCCACAGGGGAAAAAAAGTCACAGTAGGCGCTAAATGTCATATTATAGGCTTATATGAAAAGTACGTTTAATACTTTAAGTACATTTAAGAGCAACTTATACGTACATTATATATATATATATATATATATATATATATATATATATATATATATTCTATCTCTATTTATTCAAAGTGCTTAAGAACAATACTGTCAACGCGACTTGAAAATAAAACAACAACAAATAATAAATAATCAAGTAAAAGCATAATAATAATTAAAAAGGGGGGGAAACACACACACACACTCTCTCTCTTTCTCTCTCTCTCTCTCTCCCTCTCTGTCTCACACACACACACACACACTCTCTCTCTCTGTCTTAGTCTCTCTCTCTCTCTCACACACACACACACACTCTCTCTCTCTTTCTCTCTCTCTCTCTCTCTCTCTCTCTCCCTCTCTGTCTCACACACACACTCTCTCTCTCTCTTTCTCTCTCTTAGTCTCTCTCTCTCTCTCTCTCTCACACACACACACACACTCTCTCTTTCTCTCTCTCTCTCTCTCTCTGTCTCACACACACACACACACTCTCTCTCTCTTTCTCTCTCTGTCTCACACACACACACTCTCTCTTTCTCTCTCTCTCTCTCTGTCTCTCACACACACACACACACTCTCTCTCTCTTTCTCTCTCTCTCTCTCTCTCTCACACACAAACACGCACGCACACACACCCACGCACACACACACACACACACACACACACACATATCGTGACGCGCAGGGAGTGCACGTAAAGTTTCAGATCATTACGGTAAATAAAGGGACCAGGGGTCTGAATATTTTCCTCCCGGTCGCGGGTTACTATAGTGACACCTCCCGTCCGCGTGACGCTCCCCCGGGCGGACAGCCAATCAGCGATGGGAGTCTGGCGTCGGGCCCCGCCCCCTCGGCCCACGCTACGCGGGCGGAGGGAGGGGTCAAACGGCTCCTCCGCAAAATGGTCACTGCGGCCGCTCCGGGAGGGAAGGCGAGCACGGCGCTAGGCGCGTATTCCTGAAAGCAAAACCGTCCGTCGCGGTCGCGCCCACGGCTCCCTACGACTCCGCGGGAGACAAGTGAGGGGATACGCGGGTTCCACGGTGGGACGCGCCCCGGGGGAAGGTAAAGCCCGGTTGCCTCGCCCGACTCCGTAAAGTCCCCAACTCCAAGATGGTCCGCTGCGGATGGGATGGCGTCGGGGCTCGTCCGGCCGCCCGCTCCTAAAAACTCTCCGCCCCCGAGCCGCTTCTTCAACATAACCTGCGCGGTGAGTTTGTTTCGACCCCCGTTTTTCGTTTAGTAGAACGAGTTTGCGTTGCCTTATGTCTGAAGGGGGGGGGCAAACAACAACAACAACAACAACAACAACAAAAAAGTTTTCCTTGACGGTGATGCCGACGAGTCTCAGCCTGCCACCTCACAGGGAAGCTCCGCGGCGTCGCTACCGACCCCGCTCTGCCCGCAACAAAGAGGACGTGCGAAGGGCGTTCAAACTTTAAACGCTGCTTAAATGTGTGTGTGCGGGACCCAAAAACATGACTCTGCGTGGACTCGACCGAGAGGTGTTCCCTCGACTTCACGTGGGGGTGGGGGGGGGACGAAATGTACCACAGACAGACAGACAGACAGGCAGGCAGGCAGACAGGCATTTATTTTGGGTCAACATCGTTCAAGTTTCTTCTGCATCATTCTGTCTGGGCCAAAGGAAACAGTTGATAATACACTCCCCAATCCTATCCCGAACCCATACTCCCCTCTGCCCTGAGCCATAGCACCTACCTGCAGCGCCCAAACTGCAGTGCTCTGTTTGTCGAATAAGATAGATGATTTGTCAGAAAGCCGCCCTTTAATTCCATTACACGTTTGTCTTAAAAAAAAAAAAAAAACATCTCAAAAAGTATTAAATTAGACTCTCTGGTACCCGCGGACGCCCTGTGCGTAGTAACAGTGCGAAAGGTTGACGTATGATCAGTGCAAAAACAACCCCGCGGTGCCCTGTGCGTTCAACCGCCTTCAGCCCTGGTGGGACTTTAAAACGATGCCACAATAAAAGTGGAATGGGTTGAATAACGGCGCGTTGCTTTTTAAAGCCCGGCACATCCAAGGCCTGTTTGCAATATAATATGTGCCGGTCCCCATTGAAGGGTTTATTGGCGTTGCAAGAAGGCAACACACCCCCCACCCTCCATTATAATAGACATGTTGTAAAGTTAGTGGCTTTCAAAGGCCAATCCGGTTTTTAAATAATAAAAAACTTATGTTGAGGGAGAGGATATTAGTGGGCAAGATGATCGTGTAGGTAGACAGCTTGTATCCTCCACGCCAACCTATACAGGCATGTATGTTACTTGTTACTGGGAGTTAAAAGCCAGCTCAACGCTTCTTTTGGATAATGTGATGGAAATGGCATCAGTGAGGACCAAAAACTGTGTGTGTGTGTGTGTGTGTGTGTGTGTGTGTGTGTGTGTGTGTGTGTGTGTGTGTGTGTGTGTGTGTGTGTGTGTGTGTGTGTGTGTGTGAGACTGGGCTGGATGTGAGGTTGATTTGAGGTTGATGGGGGTGGGGGAAGAGTGTGGTTTAGTTAAACCATGCTCTGCATGTCACGGTACCCATAGCAACCCTGTGATTAGCAGGAATGGGACGGATGAGGTTGAGACCAAAATGAGAACGGAGCGCCTTCCGTCCAGAGAGGAGATGATAATCACCGTCCTGACCCTTGCTGCCCTGGAAAACATTAATGGGCAGAGCAGCTTGCTTATGGTGTAGGAACTCTATTGAAGCTGAAAGACTTCAGTATAAACACAATAACGCAATAAACAGTGTTCCAATTCAACTGCAGCACGCCTGGTCACCTATTATAAGTCGGGGAGATGTCAAACGCTGAAGGCAGGGGCTTCACAAAGTAAATTGTGAGTATCATTTTTATCTGAAGGACCCATTTAATACTCATTGTTGCCTTAAAAGTGTCCGTAGTATTGGCTCAGCTCACCTCGGCTTTATGGCACATGTCTGTACTTGTCTACGTTATTCAGACTAATGTCGTTCTGCGAGGAAGAATGCTTCAGATAGATTTGTAACGGGGGATCCATTGAAACAGTCCAGTCTAACAATGGATTAAGCCCCAGCTCTTACATCATCAGTCATCGCAGTTCAAAACAAACCATGATTTAGGTCTGCGTGGACCGAGACTCTAACCCGCGTGTGTTTTGAATTGGAATCTGAGGGTGCCCTGATAGGAGTCTGAGAATAGATGTTTGCTCCGAGTTTTGTTGCCTAGTTTTCCTGGCATGAATGACTCAAGAAAGATTTTTTATTTTTTTTTTTTTTTTTTGGGAACCTCTGCTATGGCGTAGACTACCTCACTTTCCCACTGGCTCTTAGTCAGAATGCCAGTTTATACCAGACCGAGTGGAAGGAAGCAAATTTAACCAACTCTGTTTATTGTAGGAATATTCACATGGAAATCTACCTAAAAATACGTAGTTGATTGTTTCACAAGTAATTTCTCCTGAAGTTATGAAGGGGGAAAAAAAAAATTTTTTTCCTAAGTAATGCTTATATTTTCTAATCTCTTAATCACTGGAGAATCTAGAGACATTGGCACCAAAACAAGGCTACAGAACCCAACTTTGGTATTTTTGGAGTCGTTCGGCTAAGCAACATTTTCTCCGGGGCCTGTTTTCCCAAACCATTCCTTGACTTATAGCTTTGTCTTAGGCACTAAGGGAAGGAAAATACGACACCACAGGGTAAAATCTACACTATCACGTTGCCTGGATTATTTTCTTTAAAATCCTTGTGACTGGGAATGCTGAAAAGCAGTGGTGTAGGCTTTATTTATGTTTTCGTCTGTCTGTATGGCGTGTGAATATTAGTTATACCTTGAAACAAACATTTCCACTATTTCCTAAAAAAAGAGGTGTTGGAAGTGGTGAGGGCTGTCTGGTCTCACTGTTTTGGGCCACTGCCTCCTAAGCCCCCTTAATAATGAACAAGACCCAGTGCCAATGGGAGAGGGGCTGGCCTCCGCTGCAGCATCACTGTGGATAAAAACATTCCACTGTAGGTCTCTGCTGAAATAACAAGGGGTGCCAAACAATCAGCCTTCTCAGCACCCACTCTCCCGGTTCTCATGAATAATGAGCAGAATGGGTAGTAAGTTAACCCACTTTCCTTTACTTCGTGCACCTCCCATCAACCAGAATAGTTAACATGCATTCCTGCATAAACATGTATGACGTGCTTACTCATTAACGTCTCTCCCAACTTTGAAACAACAATCAATTCGAAGAATGTCGTTCCACTTGAAATCCAAAGACAAAAATGCCCCACAATTTGAAACCGAGGGTCAAACTAGACAAGGTGGGGTGAAACCTTCTATGTAAATTCTATGTTCAATTTTGGGTGGAAGGGGAATAATACATTTTGAATCCAAAAACTTTGAGCATCAGCAGATACAGAGTGACGATCCGGTAAATTCTTTTACTGAACAGTTTAAACATCAAGCCCTTTCTCTCCATTAGATAAATGGAACCTGTTTCTATGTGTCACAAACTCAGAAAATTAAGTTGCATTTCTTTTCAGATTTGGCTCTCGGTATCTGATTATTTTATTGAATTATTGCATTTAATTTGAAATATTTTTTAATGCAAGTGAACTTATATGTATTGTTCAACAAGGTGTGTGTGTGTGTGTGGGTGTGGGTGTGTGTGCAATTAAACTTAAATCTAGTTGTTGCATGTCTATAGTCTAAAATTGTTTAAAGAAAAAAAAAAATACTATGCTGGAACAGGCTGTCTAGGTTGATATTGACATTATTAAAATAAACCCTAGACAGGTATCTGAAGCATTTATTTTGTACCGTGGCAAGCAGGTGTTTTACCTGGTAAGCCCATACCTAGGTGGGTGTCTGGTTAGTTTTAGTTATTGCTGTTTGGTGTTAAATTTCCATACACTGTGTGTCTATCGGGGCTGTCTGAATGTTTCCCAGTTAAGTCTATAAGTACTATTATAACCACTAGGAGCTGCTACCCAACAGATGCGAGTGGAGTCTCAAAATAATAGGTAACTCAAGCAGGAAGACACAAAATGGCTTTCTGTATGAGTGTATGTGTGTTTATTCATTAATCATGTGCTCGCACCCAGTTAAGTGCAGAGCGCTTAAGGTGGTGCAACCGAGACGGCTTGTTTGTGGGGGGTGTTGCCGCAGCTGGCTAAAATCAATAAATGACGAAACAGCTTTTTGAAATGGGGTTACCACTAGTTTTCTAGTTTATGATGTTTCCCATTATTTGAATTGTTAGTCACAACGACAAGCGGTGACAAATGTACTGTATGCAGTGTTCCTTTAACGGCGGTAGTTTAACTTTCCCCTTGTCTGGTAGGGATGAATATTGTGGTATCTTTCTTGAGAACAAGGAAGACTGCTATCAGTTGAGTTTTCTGCATGCTTCATACATTTCTTAGATGCTCTAAATGGTTTTGCTGATGGCAGATTTCTTGAGATGATGAAGACAATGCACTGATGCCACCTACATTCCCGACGAAGGTGTCATGGCAGACAGGCGCTATAAACTCACTGAGAACTTTATTAGGAACACCCGTACACCTACTTATTTATGTGCAATGCATTCAAATATACGGGTCAGCAGCTTCAGTAAATGTTCACATGAAGGATCAGAAAGGGGGAAAAAATGTGATCTCAGTGTCTTCGACCGTGGCATAGATGGTGCCAGACCAGCTGGTTTGAGTATTTCTGTAACCGCTGATCTCCTGGGATTTTCACACGCAACACCTTCTAGAGTTTACTCAGAACGGTGCGAAAAACAAAACACATCCAGTGAGCGGCAGTTCAGCCTTGTCAACATGACCAGACTGGTAGGAGCTGACAGAAAGGCTACGGTCACTCAGATAACCGCTCTGTACAATTGTGGCGAGAAGAAAAACATCTCAGAATGCACAACATGTCGAAACCTCGAGGCGGATGAGCTACAACAGCAGAAGACCACGTCGGGTTCCACTTCTGTCAGACAAGAACAGAAAGCTGAGGCTGCAGTGGGCACCGGCTCACCAAAACTGGACAGTTCTGGAAGTTGTTTTTCTTGCGCCACTGGCTTTGTAGCACACAAAAATGGTAGGAAGGGTTGTATAAGGCATGACACTGTTCTTGTTTGAAATTATGGATACCCTTTAATAGGTTTGGGTTTAATAAATAATCTAACCTTAACAACTCTATTGTTTCAATTTCTGATTGGATTTGTTTGGAAGTTATGCAACCCTTTTCCGCTTAAAAGGAATATTGCCATAGTCACAAATTAATTGAAATATTCAATTTCTGTATTACACTGAAATTTTTCACCCCAGAAAAGTTTTTGCCATGCACATCAGATGGTATACTTAAAAGTTGTTAGCTATTATCTTTATGTATAAAATGTCAATATACCAATACAGTGTATCGTGAGCCATCTTATCAATATCGGGCTGAATCGAAAGTTAATGGAATCATTTGTGTCAGAATCGAATTATGAGAACCTGTTCAATACTCATCCCTATCATTTAATGTTTGTATGACTTTCTGTGGTGAATGGTTTGTCATGAGGTGTCTTTTGGCTCCCCTTCCAGGGAAGATGCATGTTTCCCTTGCTGAAGCCCTGGAGGTTCGAGGGGGTCCTCTTCAGGAAGAGGAAGTATGGGCCGTACTCAGCCAGAGTGCGGAGAGCCTCCAGGAACTGTTTCACAAAGGTACGTGTACATCCAGTCGACAGCAAAGCAGAGTCTTTGAAAACACGTCTGTTTTTCCTGCACAGACATGTCGGTGATTTGTATGTGTTTTTTTTTTTTTTGTACGCGGGGAGGAGGGTGCCCCCCGAGCACCTGCCCCTTTGCCCGATGGCCCCCATGGTGCCCTTTTTATCAGACGTGTTGTTTTTTTTGTCTGTTTTTTAGGCCTGAATGGGCATCGAGGTAGTGGATTGTCTTGGCTAGATATGCATATTCCTGAGGAATGTGTCCTCGGCGCACCGGGGATGTGTGCACAGAGGAGGGCAGATGTCGGGCGTGCCATCGCGGGCGCCCGTGATCTGCGCTCCGCTGTGCACCCCCATGCCACTCCATTTCCTTATGGAACGAACCGCAGCTTGGGCCTTTTTATTTTTTTATTTTTTACATTTTTTATTTTATTTTTATGATTATTATATATATTTTTTGAGCACCTGCCCCTCTTAATGTCTCTGTACGGGCTTGCACGCGAATCTAATGTACACCTAGATTACAGCACCCATTGCACGGACCTGGCCGCTTCCCGGAGTCGCGGGTAGAGCGGGCGTGGGGATCGACTCCCTAATACTGGTGTAGGTACCAAATGGGCTTGGCCTGTAAGATCAGCTCACGCGTGGGAGGGTGATACAAACCCCGTGGCGCAATGAAAGTGAGGGCCGGGGCGCGCCGAGTTGGGTAAGATGTGATCCTGGGCCTGCGGGTCCCAGGCACGCCACTGGCCCGTCTCATCTGTGCCGTAGACGCCTACGTTTCGTATGAGCGTAATTCCCGGACATTTTGACCGGCAGGTTTATAGCTTATCGTGGTTTTAGTTTTTATTTTTTTCTTAAATATATAAATTTTACCAGGCAAAAAAACTGTAATTACCAGAGCCAAACATCAAGCACGTGACGTCGTACCGTAAAGTGTAAGGCACTTTTCCCACGGTTTTGTACACCAACACAGAAGTCACGTAGTGCAAGAACAGGCGTTCTGTCGGGGTGGGTGGGAATGAAAGAGGTGCCATTCTCCATATTACGAGTCAGTGTACCATCACAATGGTTTTGAAGTTGTTATTTTAAAGTTAAAAAAAAAAGTTACATAGTGTTGCTTTAATCAATGCGGAAACTCTGAAAAACCTGTTTTAAAGCATTCAGCTCTGTCATACATAATTCAACTCAATGTAATTCATTTCAGTGCAGTCAGTGACGGCACTGAGGGCAGTCAAGAACTAAAGAAGTTCTTGATCTTGAGATTCAAAAGCTTTACAGAAATGGATATTGTTCATGACAGCGGCGTGGATTACTTGCTCTTGTTCGGCTTTCTAGTTTGGGCAGATATGATTCAGCCTTTCTGTTCTCGGTTGTTTTGGTTATGTCTTTTTCAAGTGTATTGTATTGTTGTGTGTTTTTTGAGCTATCTACCCCTTCCGGATTTTTTTTTTTTTTTTTTTTTCTTAAACGTCAGCTGCCACTTGCACTTAATGTTTCATTTTTTATTCGAATTTTTCTTCAGCCTAAATGGGTGCAAAGTGTAAATCGAAAAGATTGATCGATCTAAGCATTCTGAAAATGCCAGTTATAGAATCCAGCGCAGTCCTTCTATCAAAGGGTGTTTATACGTTCCAGGGAAAAGTTTCCCTTCCCATTATTTGTGGAAACTGGGCACCAGTGTTTGTGTTTGTGTTTTGTCTTTTTTTCTTTTCTGATCAGGAATAGATTTTTCTTTATGTTTTCAGTGAATGTGCCATGGCAATCACAAATTCGTAGCTGTACACCACAGCCATGCAGGCCAACTAACCACCAATAATAAGGTGTTTTGCATACTAAATTGCATAAGGACAAAATTATTTCTGTTGATAAAGAAGTTGAGTCATTGTCATGTTGTTGTAATACATTCATTGCGTTTGTGAAACCACATTGTTAAGTAATATTGGAGTATAGCTGATGACTGAGCACAAGCAGGAAATGAAGCATGTTCCTATTATGTACTTTGACCAGCTCTACAAGACGACCCAATGTTCGTAGTGTACCCAGATAAGCCTATAATGGAAGTTTTTCTTGAGTTAGCGTGCTAGCCTAAAGACAAAAGCTTCTTTATTGCATGCAGGCCAACAGGATTCTCATGGAAGAGGTTCAAAAAGCCTCAGCCCCGTACCCTTTTAAGTTTATAATCTTTGAAGAGTAGCCCTTCCAGACACACACACACACACACACACACACACACACACACACACACACCATGATATTATTCATTCCACTCCCAGTTGCACTTTGGGAAATGTTATACTGAAATATAGAGTTAGTACGTTACCTCTCCTGGTATAGCTCGGAATTCAAGAGCTTGGCTTACCCATACAAGTGAAATGATTCCTTAAGGCAGTGTCTGATGCGGAGTTATATTGGGGGATCTGCTTTATATCTTAAAGCACACAGAAAAATGAAAAACGTGAGAAGTAGCAGATGGGCGGTGGGAAAATATGGAAGTCTAGATAAGGCCAGCAATTTCGGTTAGGCTTGGGCAGAATTTTCGATTTAATCGTTAATCTGCGATCGACTCCACGATCACCGATTGACACCGGCGACAGGAATAATCCGCCAGGAGAAATCCGCGCATTGAAACGGTGTAAGTGCAGTTCACCCCGTTCTGAAACTGGAGCAGAGAGGGGTAGAGGGGGCGGAGGCTCGCACCCTCTCCGCTCAGAGCTGTTGAGTAACCGCTGGTGATCGGATCTCACTTCCTCGCTCTACAGGCCTGTGCAGAGACGTTAAGAGGGGCAGGTGGGATCTGCGCTCCAATGTGCACACATTGCGGGTGTGCCAATTACACCTTCCTCATGAATATGCATATCTTGCCCAGACAACCCGAAATGATAAAAAAAAATGATAATAATAAAAAAAATAAAATGCTTGAAAACTTGTGATTATAATATAGCATTATATAATATAATCTCATAGAGAAAGATTTAGATTTATTTTGTTTCCTTAGTTTCTTACTTATATGGGAAATGGAAAAACGTAAACCTAACTCAGAGAGTTGGAGTGGAGTTTTTTTACATTTTTATTATTTCTCCTCCAGACAGCGGTCCGCCGTGCCGGCTCCCGGGTCCTCTGCCTGTCTTTTTACTTTAGATCTATTTATTTTCGTTTGTTTCCTACTTGTATGAAACCAAATTTTTAAACACAACCGAGTTGAGGGACTGTTCCGTTCCGTCCCATTCCAAAAAAAACCCATGCGTCTTCCCATTGCGATCCGTTGCTATGGGACTTAAAAGTAAAAACTCGATGTTTTTGTGGAAATACTTTACTTGTAAATAATAAATCCTGCACTTCTGTAACAGGGAGACCGCATTTGCCACATTACATTACGTTCTACCCCCACCTTTCCCCGATTAAAATCCTCAATTGTGGAATTTTGCACGATTGCCCAAGCCCAATTTAGATATTCCACAAATCTGGCATTAGGGAGAGATTTAGTATTGCCTTGGTTAAATATGTGCTGTCTTTTGATTGAGCTTTACTGCTTTCACAAGAATTTAGAAATACTGGGGTATTCAAGGAACAAGATAAAATGTGTAAAATACGGCTCAGCTGTATTCGATATTTACACAAATGTGCCTATGGTACCTTCCTTGAAATCACCTTTTTGTGTTACTGCATGAAGCCTACAATTTGTATATAACAAACACCTAGTGAGAAAGTGAAAAGCCAACCAAATAACCAAGGAACAACGTGCATAGCACACTGGGGAACTTTCAAGTGCAAAGTAGCTGTGTTGTTTGATTTTGACACCAGTGAGATGCACAGTGATCTTATTTGATTTGAATTCTACCACATTGGAAATCCATTCAAAACTAGATGGACATATATGCCCATTCTAATGGTTGTAGTTTGTCTTAATTGCATCCAAAAAAAGAACGGTCACTAGAAGAGACTTTTCTTTCTCTCTCTCTCTCTCTCTACTGTTCTACTGTTGACATCTGGCTTAAAGGCTGCGCCGTGCGTGGTGCTTCATGCATCTGGGCGGCTTTTTATGCAAATCATTGTTACTCTAACTTGATGTGTGAACTTGCGAGATTTCAAAACGGGTGGTCCTGGATGGATTTTAGGTGTGGTTTTGGAAAAAGTTACAAATACAGCAAAAAAAGGCATGAGCTTTATATTTTCACACTCCTCGAGTCTATTTGTGAAGCATAGCATTACATATCTCAATTACCTTGGAACACTTTTTTTTCAAGTAGAGACTTGTGAGGACATTGCGCTTATTTTTACACGCCACACGGCTTTGTGTTACAGTGGTAACAAATGTCAGCAAGTTACATATTTATGTAATTAGTCCAAATAAATAGACTGCGCCGCATGGGCACAATATGCGGTATGTTGGGGTATGAATGTACGGAGCAGATGTCTGAGGCTTGTACATGTAGAGTATTGTTTCATGCACTGGGATGATTTAAAAATTTTTAAAGAAAAATAAACATAGTATCCTCTTCATGCAATGCAGTGAGCAACCCTGACCTTTTCGGTTTGCCTGTGTAGTTGTTGTTCTCGAGATACCACATTGTGACAGTGTTAGAGTCACACTGTTCAAACAACTGCGCCGCCTCTGGGAGGGTCACTCTGCGTGTGTAAACATCAGTGGTCAACTACTATGTCGGTTCAAGAACGATTTGTTTGATGAAGAAATGTGCTCAGAATTTTCAGCTTTAGAAGCACGATTCCTGTTTACTGCCCAGCTGCAGTCAGGTGGGGGCTAAATTGGAACCCAATGCATCCAAAATGATTTTGGGTATGTTTCTGCATTTCTGTCCCATCATGGCTTCCCAGGTCTTTATGCTTTTAACGGTTGCTACAAAACTGCACACTTGCAGTTATTTTATTTGCCTTTCCCAGCAGTTCAGTGGCCCAGTTAAATCATATCAACTTTTAAGGTTTCAGATTGGATGACATCCCGTTATACTTTCACTCTTGTGTATGACATCATATACATGACATGGCGCTCTCAGGCAGGCTTGACCTGAAATTCTGATTTGCTGAGAGCAGCTCTCAGAAATTAGGAAATGACGACGTTCCCAGACATTCCCAGACATTCCCAGTATACAAAGGTGGCAATAAAATGTGACAGGTAAAACCAACACTGGGTTGGGCCTACCGAATAGGAATTCACTGGGCATGGCTGTGTGTCTGTTTGCCTCTCTAAGATGTCAATATACACACACTACCATAGTACAGTTGGTCTACTGCCTGGTGAAGTCAGCAGCCAAAATCCTGATAAGACCCATTTGTTTTTGTGGAACTTTGCAGGCTAACTGTAATTTAAATTTGGCAGGTTAATTGACCACTTAAGCTAAAATGAATCATAAACGGTGTAACCTACTCACTTAATGTACTGTGTGTTATGGCCACAACTGTTTCCTCCCTCAAAACGGTTGCTCAACTTTTAAACAGGAAACAGGAATGTACTTATTGTAACTTATTCCAGCATTTGAAACGGACATGCAGGGCTGCAAAACGTCTCGATCTCTCAGGGCGAATTATACCACAGCCTAGGTGATTGATTCTGATTGGCTGCAGGGGTGTTGATTATTTTCATATAACCGCATGGATGGCGGTAGCGTTTGCGTTTTACCGCAGTTTATTTTTCTTATTTTATTTTTATTTTTATTTTTTTACCCCATTTCTAATGGCTCTGAATGGCTCAGCATATACATGAACATGGCTGAACCTTCTAATCTTTGCCAAATGATCATTGTATAAACGGGATTATCAGCTCCAATGTATGCAGTTGTGGATGATGAATGCAGTCCAATACGAAAAGGCTGAAGTCAGTGTTCAACTGTATGTAGAATTTTGGGACGCTTACCATCACTTCTTTACATTTTAGGAAAAATCATTCTTTAAGAGAGTCATACAAGTACTTGTCATTACCTGTTCCCCTCTCATCACTGTGTGCACAAAAGCTTTGGATTAATAGGGGTATGAGGGGGAAAAAAACTAATTCCAACAGGTATATTATATTTGGTGTCCCGTTAAAATGTGAACCTACTGTAAATAACTCTCAGAATTCTAGAAATGACAAAAATACATATATATATTTTGGTGAGCTAGGATATCACACATTTGTACACCAAAGCATGTAGGTGTGGAGTTTTTAGCAATTGAAAATGGTCACACAATCCACAAATATCGGTATCTTTATAGTATAAGCCACGTGAATTTACAACAATAATAGCATTTACACAAGGGATAATCCACATAGTGGTGTGTTTGGTGGTCATTGAAAAATAATGAATTTTATTTATTAATCCCTCTGGGCGAAATCAGGAACCTTCTGCATTTGACCCATCCTATACCTAGGAGCAGTGGGAAGCCGTAGTGCAACGCCCGGGGACCAACTCCCAGCTTTTTTGCTGGTGCCTTGGTCAGGGGACACCGACAGGAGTATTAACCCCCCATATACATGTATTTTGACGGTGGGAGGAAACCAGCGCACCCGGAGGAAACCACAGACAAACACGGCGAGAACACACAAATTCCACATAGAAAAGAACCCAGGACCTTCTTGCTGCAGGCAACAGTGCTAACCACCGTGCTTGCCCACGTTGCTTCCTTGCCTGTTTTTTTTTTTTTTGTTTTTTTTGTTTGTTTTTTTGCCAGGAAACCACAATTTTCACTAACCTCAATCAGGACCTAACAAGGTATTGATCGGGTCGCTGGATATGTCTTAATTTCCTCTAGTTTTACCTGGGCACAATTTTATGTTGGTCTTGAGCTGATTTTTGACACCATTAAAATAATTGCATTCCAATGTTTTGGCCATCCACCAAGGTTTCATGCTATGAATCTAGCCTTTCGAATTTCTTGCAGTAACGGTGTCTGACATTCCATGATATTAAGTAATAGTAATAGTACTATTAAATGTACAAATGTATGTATGGAGGTGTCAATCTGCACATCTCCATGCATGTGCAATCGCGATGGCCATGGGCTGTTTTTAACACATTTTCACACTAATACTTGGACAAAACCATTCCTTAATCTCCCTGTGTCTCCAGATCCCTCGGCTATGGGCTTCATCATCTCCCCCTGGTCCCTGCTGCTCATGCCCTCCGGCAACATCTCCTTCACAGACGAGAACGTCACCCAACAAGATCTGAGGGCCTTCACAGCCCCTGAGGTCCTGGAGGGGATTGCCTTGGCCTCCGTGTCTGACATAGAGAAGGTAGAAAACTATTTTCCCCGCCAGAAATAACGCAGAACACCCAAGCCCGATAATAGCTTCCACCCCCACTACTGCATGCATAGCTCGTTAGCCCTGTTGTACATTTCATAACCAGGAAAAATATGTGCCGTTTCCTGACACAAGCGTTTTAATCTATTAGAAGTTAATTCAAGATTCAAGATTCAAGAGGTGTATTCGTCACATACATATTCATACTTTCATACATATATGCAGTGAAAATAGTAGTGTAATTTAATAAAAAGTTGTGAAATTGTGGTGAAATATCATTGGCACAGTATCCGAAGCCTGCATACCAATAGCCAGGACAGGTCTGAAACTGAGCCTGATGGTGTGAGCCAGAGGGGGGTTATGAGTCTCAGATTTGCCCCGTTCTCTATTCTGGAGGTCCCCAGATCGCCATAAGCTGGACATGCACCAAACTGTGTTTTAAGGGATAAGCCGCTGATAAATACCCCCCCAAATGTTTACGTTAGTAAAATCAAAGGTTTTATTTGATGACTGAGTTTACTGGGAATATTCCATTTCTGGTCAAAACGAGCATTTGTTAAATGCAATGGTGAAAGAGTGTTTCTACAACAGACTTTTGGATGTTCTGTTAATTATATAATATGTCTTTTATAAGCTTATCTAAACATGAGACAGTTACCACATCATCTACCCAAATCCCTGAGTTTCCTTTTATATGCCACTTTAATAATATGGCTTACAGCTTGTATGATTGGCTTCCTCTCACTGCCATGGTTCTATAAATCCAAAAAAACAACATTGTGCTGAGTCAAGCCGCCCTCTGAAAGTCGAATCATCATCAGAATTCTTCAAGTTGAGCAGTGTTTTTTGGGGGGGGGGGGTTTTCCAGTTAGAGTCCATTTCAAGAACAGGCTAAAACAGATCGAAGCTTACACAAAGCACAGGGATAATATTTAAATCTGGATTTATTCGCCCCAATGATAGAGAGCCGTTCCCCCGTTCCTCCAAATTAAACAACTAAAAACAGTGCGGGGACGGGACACGACTCATAGCCTGGTTAAGATTATTTTCTGCGCGTAACGCATTGAGAGGGGCGGATCAGGGAGAGAGTCACGGAGAGAGTGTCCCCATTACGCATGGGTTTGTTCCATACCGTTCTGTACGCACTTGTTTCATCATAAGAACACATAAAATAAAATGACAACACACTGTTCTGGCTTGCCGATCGCGGGCACCCCATCACTGGCTTGTCATTATCGTAGATGTTTTTAAAACATGTACTGTATGTCACAGCTGTGGTCAATGCAAATGCATATTGTCTTCACAGCTGGTATGATGTTGTGGAAATTCTAAGATGTATTTTTAACATCCACACCCTTCAAAAGTGAGAGTATTCCTTTAAATTTTGGGGCAGACTATGTTCCTGAAAGACCTTGACGGCACGGTTGCATTCTTTGGCAGCGCTGGAATCATTATTTTTCCCTACCAAGCTCTCAACATTAGGGGGAAGCAACTTTTCTCTCAGGCAGCGATTGCAGAGTAGTAAAGAAAGAAAAGCGGGGGGGGGGGGGATGACCGTACGCAGTGGACTTCTTCTTCCTTGTCCCTTCTAAAAGAAGACTGATATGAACTTTTATTGCTCTCGGTTATTGAGGTGCAGTCCGTTTCTTTTTCTCCGGGTGATTTGTGTGACATACCTTAAGGGTATTCAGAATAGAACACAGACTGAGGACGGCTCTGCATTATTGAAAGGTCCTCCCTAGTTTCCTTCTCAGGGCAGCACTGGTTACTGAGACATGAGGCATGGCTATTTTAAAATGATCTTCGTTTTGGTTGATGTGAAGTACAGAAGCGCTGTCGATTTTGCTGTAGTGGAATAGATATACAGTACATAATAAGTATGTGCGTGCAAATATTTTTATGACGACTACACATTTCAATAACTGTATCTGTATATAAACATCTATGACCCATTGCTTTTGTAAATATTAGTAGACTTTACTCTGCTTATTAGTACAATGACCTCTTTGGAACTAATCCGGAGTCAAATTCCTTGAATCCATAGAATGCAAATTCAATTTGGCAGTTCAATTTGCTGCTTGTATTTTTCTGGTGAAATTCCAGCATCTATTTCTCATGTGGATTGTGGACGGAGTTAAGCTGCTGTTTATGTAACCCCACTAACAGCAGAACTGCTGTTTATTTTTCACAGATGCACATGTACTCTCTGGGGATGACCCTGTTCTGGGGGGCTGACTATGAGATCCCTCAAAGTCAGGTAAAACCACAAGCATGGATACACTTATTTTTCTTTGTTTTTCGGAATGGATATATTCATAATGATAAACGTTACCAACATATATTGGTTTTAGGAATAAAACAAAAAAAGGGTTTTATTGACAATGGGAACATGGACAATCGGTACAGATTTTTTTGAATATAACTGAACATAATTATATTGTTAGTATTGGGTCCATACACTGTTACTGTTGTGATTTTATTTATTTTTTATTTTTGTAATAAAACATAATATCATGATGCACAGATCATATATACACTCTATCATTATTTTTTTCTTTGCCATGCAGCCTATGAAACTGGGGGAGCACCTAAACAGCCTGCTTCTCAATATGTGCGATGACATCACGTTGAGTCGCATGTCGGTGCGCACCGTGCTGGATATCTGCAGCAAACACATAAGGAACTCCAGTTGTGAACCACCCTTCTCCTACGTCAGAAAACTGGTCCGTTTGGTGCTCGGCAGCCTCTCCCAGGTACATCCATGCACAAAAACTTACCTGTGACACATGACATGTTTAACATTTCTTTGTTGCAATGTCGTTTGGAGATGTGGTGCTGTTAAGAAAACATTCCTTCTGGCACAATCTTGAGTGCACAATTTGTGGGAAAGAAACTTTAAAAGCCTGTGATTGTGCTAGTTTGTACCAGTCAATATTTTCAAATGTATAGAGCCATTTTTGAACCGATGGTAATACTAACACCGCAACTGCAGGCCCCACTTTTGAAAATGTCTTAAATTAGAATTGATGGTGTTTATTTCAGTATGAATAATATATCAATAGCGTTATGAATAATAATAATAATAATAATAATAAAATATTGCCACGTTTATCCATATATATTTTTCTCAAAATGATTATTGCCTCTACTCTGCACCAAATATATGGTACTCCAATACTTTTCTTTTTCACGTCATGTCTGCAGTATCCTGCTTCAGTCATGTCTGCTCTTACTTTATCCATCTCTGTTCCGTGCTTCGGTATTCTCCTAAAGACCAGCTTCCTTTTCTGTCTCGTCGTCGTCTTCTTCTTCTTCTTCTTCCTTTCTTTTTCCTAACTTTCGCTCATAGTCCCACTCTCGCTCTCTTTCGCCCTCTCACTAGTTGGACGGTCTACTGACGGATCGGGAGTCTCTTCCGGAGCGGAGTAAAGAAATTCGTGAGAGGCTGAGGGGCAAAGGCCTCCCTTCAGGTAAGATGAGGTTTTGTTATGGAATTGAGCACCGACGTTGGTGATGTATAAGCACGCAATTTAACTTTTGATTTTAAGGTTCTGATTTTAAGAGCTTGATCAAAACGAGACATTGGAATAATAAACACTAAATTACTTATTACTTATTACACTACTTTCAAGTTACCCACCAAAGTAAGTGCCGAAAAACAGATGCTATTTTTGCCTGAGGGGAACGCGGGTAAAATGCAAATTACTACCTGTGTCTTGTGTCGTACTAAACGGTCGTCAACTCTCGCCTATGGGTCTGCGCGTCCGCCATGTTGGAGCATAGGAGATCCACTGATGGGTGGGTGCAGTGTTTCAAGGAGGGGCCTGCGGGTACCCCAGCGCACACTGCAATTTTTTCCCCCTTTTTTTTTTTTTTTTTAACGGCCCAATATGGCAACCATGTCGGACTATCCCACAAATATCCCACAAAAATATGGGGAAAATCTTGAGATATCGAACTTGGAAATCGAACGCTCGTCTCGGTTGATTTTCGGGTTCGAATCATTCATTTTTAAATGGTGGATGTGAATTCTGTATATGCAGGTACTTACCATGTTTCTGTTGCCGTCTTTTAAGGAAGCGTAGCAAGTTAAAACGGACAGGTTGAGACGGCATGTAGAGCATGTTATGAAGATAGTGCTATGCTTTAATGAAAATAAGGTCAACTGCGTTCTGTTCTATTAAAACCAAAGATATTGTGAGTGCAGACACAGAAATTGCTGCCATCGGTTATGCTGCCTTTTTGAATTACAAATTGAGCTGGAAGGCGATGTAGTCCATTAAAGGTTTCCTCAATCTTTGTGCAGATATCTACAGTTAAACCTGGATTAAATAAATGTATCTAAAAAAACAACCTCCAGGTGTTATGACTGCTTACGGTTTGTCTTTTGTTCCTCTAAGAGTAACTTACCGGGCTGTCAAGCGTCCGTTCACCCAGAAAGAGGAGCAGCCAGCCGAAGGGGAGGGAAGGCTCGGAGAAAACATTCTCGTCAGTCTTTAACATCAAAAAGACAACTAAAAGTAGACGAGAACCACCACTCTGCAACCCGGGATGAGATTTAATTCAGGAAAATATGACAAAGTCTTCCCAGTGGTTTCTGAGAGAATTTTGGCATCTCTTCCAGGCCATGGAAGGGAGAGCAGAGCAAAAGCATGGCTACCGTCCTGGTTATGTAAGCACGGCATGGCATTGATTACAGATACATATTTTGGAGTCAGCAGTGAAACTGCTGGTCTGCTGTTTGTATCACTGCTTTGTTTCCCCGGTTGAGACCTAGCCAGCCCTAGGGAAAAGTACATCCAAAGAGTATTACTCAGTCCCGAAGCATCTTTTTTCTTTCTTTTTTTCCTCCCAAAGGAGTGGCTTTCTCTTATATTTCGGTAGCAGGGAGGTTTAAAATTGCTGGGAGAATTCGGTCATTGTTTCGTTTTCGTGCCCGCGTGTTGTTGCTTTTTTCATGTTTGTTGCCGTTACTGTATCGCCATGGTCCTTGGCGCAGCAAAGCTGAAACATTACTTAAAAAACTTGTGGCAACAAATGACTTGTGTGAGGGGTGGGGGATCAAAGCACTGTGTAATAGAATGACCTCATTAAAATGTTTGTATCCTTATCCTGATGTGATCTGCTTTGGTTCCTATAATACTGTCTGGATGTTTTTCATTTCCTTTTACGTATATAGTCATTTTTTTGCTTATTTAGATTAATGTAGCGCACGTGCATTTCTATCGACTGATACTTCAACTTATATAACGACTACATTATTTTTCTTTTTCAATCATTTTCTGCAAGCTTTAAATTGTGAATGTGTATGTAGACAGTTAATGGATGATTAAATAAGTATTTTGAATTTGAAAGTTATTACATTTATTACTGAACAGGAATGTATTTTTTTTTAAATAAAGAAATTAAATACTTTATAAGTTGCATGGATCATATACCTTGTGAAACAAGGGTATTTTCAATTAAGACCAATGGAGCTTAAAAGTTTCAAGAGAAAGTAAACGTGTGTCCTTGCCCAGTAGTCTGTTTACACAGCATTGATTTATTCGTTCTCCCTTTTCAATCAAGTTACACATTTTTAGTGTAAAGACCATGTGAACGTACCGTGCAAATTGACTGGCATACTCCCGTCCCAACGAATGTCGGAGTTCTACCTTCGGGAGGGCTTTTGATATCTCCTCCTCTGTAAAGATATTCACAAAAGCCCATCCATACGGCCTGTACTGGGACTGCAATATTTGATGGATGAGGAAGCCAGGTAGAGCAACAGGGAGCTGTTGTGCGGCAGGGGAAGCTTTTGGTTCAGCCTAAATGTCCTCACTCGAAGGACTTTTTTGTTGTACTATAAACTTTGTTGTTTTATTTGACATTTTGTTGTTTCTTTCACGAGGCAGCATCTTGCACAGAGTGGCTGTAGCTGGCCACTGTTGCTAATATTATGTAATGATTGAGCTGAAAATCAGATGGCATTTCGTTCCTCGGTAATGTAGACTGCGGAGAAGGTTCGGCATTATGGCATCATGTGGCTGACGGCCTCATGGCGCCCCCCCCGGTTCGTGTGAAATCTCATGAAATGCGAGGCCCAATTTTGCGTCCCAGTCCTGCCCCGACTATACCTGGGTAGTTTTCGGGTTATTTTCATCCATGTCATCGATCACTTTCATGCATTCTATTAATCGGGCCGCCCAGAAATGGGGCAATTTCTTGAAAGAGGAATTGTTTGCGGAAAACTGAATTATACGCTGAAAATTAGAAAGGCCACAAAAACCCAGAATCATGCAGAAAGGGAGAGTGTAACTTCCCAGTGCTTTCTTTTAAATAAAAATGGCAAATTAATTCATCAGGATTTCTGTAATTGTTGGAGAATTTTAGAAAATGCAGAGTTCACCATCAATTTCAGTTTAGTCTCTGTTTGGCCTGATTAGATTTAGCATGTCCTTTATTGAAAGTTGGTCAGGAATGTTAGTGAGGCGTTTGGTTTTAAACGTACTCCCTGGAAAAGCAGTATTTATTTCCCTGGTTTAATTCTTATATTCTGTCTCTTCTCAGGGAGAAGTGCTGCCCCCAGAGTGCTAGAGCGCTACCGGTCCCGAACTCACGAGCAGTCCTCTCTGAACCGCGGCCTCAGCCGCTCCATGGGCTCTCTGCCTATCCAGGATGTAATGAAGGCGGATGATGCGGCAACCCTAGAGCATACCCCAGCCGACTACCACCCCGGCTCTGAATCCACTACGGACCTCTACTCCAGACCGCACGTGCTCCAGCACCAGAACTCCCATCCCCATCTGCACTCTTTTCACGCCCAGCAGCAGAGGGGACGGCCTGTGGAACTTGATCAGAGGTCTCTAACATATCGCAGTGGAGACCTGGGCCTCGGTCAGACAAGGAAGACTTGGGCCTCGTCTGTGGACTTGGCCTGTATTGACCCAGACGCACTCCGCTTCGGGGCCTTGGAGGATGCGCGGCGGGGGAGTAGCGCCCTCAGTACCCACTCAGTCGGCCGGCGCAAGTCCCCCTCAAGGGCGTCCCGGGATAGGGATTCACGTTACTCAGAGTTTGGAGGGATGCGGAGCAGGAAGCCCCACCACCACTCGGCCTTGTCGGTCAGCTCAGCCTTGACCGGTGCCTACGACAGGATCAAGGAGAGACAGAGGAAACTGCAAGTGCTGAGACAGGCGATAGATGGTGAGTAAACCGTCTTACCAAAGACAGCTGTGGATGAATGCTACACTTTGTACGCCGTTGACTCTGTTTCAGGATATGTTCCTCCTACACATTTTCTGCTGCGCTTGCACCTTCAAGTGTTTGTGTTTCAGTGCCAAGTTAAATTCCTCGAGAAGCTTTTGGGTGAGATCATGCCCATAGTGCGCTACTCTGAACAGAACTTGCCCAGTTGGGCTTGTTCTATAACCGAGACCTATGATGGATTCCACCTGGAACACAGTGTTATGGTATATGGTTATTTTGGAATTTGTGTGTGTACTCAACATGAATTCAGGACAGGAAGTTGACCGGAGAGCAAACGGACTGGATGATGTAGGCAGACAGATACACTAGCTAGTTATAGGCTGTGTGTCCATCTGTAAGTACTATGTAGAATGGAAGCTAGATCCTGGCATGAATGGAGAACCATTGGCGGTGCAGCAGTGTTTAGACAGAATGACTCACAAGTACAGAGGTCCCTAAATGGCAGATTATAATTACAGGCCAGCTTAATTCTAGCTTGCTGCTAACTGTCACACGTACTGTATTGCCTATATACTATATTCTCTCTCTCTCTCTCTCTCTCTCTCTCTCTCTCTCTCTCTCTCTCTCTCTCCTCTCTCTCTCTCTCTCTCTCTCTCTCTCTCTCTCTCTCTCTCTCTCTCTCTCTCTCTCTCTCTCTCTCTCTCTCTCTCTCTCTCTCTCCTCTCTCTCTCTCTCTCTCTCTCTCTCTCTCTCCTCTCTCTCTCTCTCTCTCTCTCTCTCTCTCTCTCTCCTCTCTCTCTCTCTCTGTGTGTGTGTGTGTCTCTGTCTCTGTCTCTGTAGGAATGCACATTGAAATAGTCCCATTTTTAGCATAGAACCAAACGGTCATAAATGCACAGCACAGTCACATACTTGATTCTAGCACACCCACAATACAATAGTTTTAACCCCCCCCCCCCCCCCCGCAGTCAGATCCGAAATCTATAAGCGACTCTGGGGGACGCTTAATGAGTTCTCCGAAAAGTCTTCTGAGGCCAGTTTATTGTATGGAGTGAGTCACATGTCACACATAATGTTTACTTCTTTGAAAAATGCCATGGCTGCCTGCCATCCGTCTGGTGACAGTGTAGAGGGATGGGCATTTAATGGAAGAACGGCTTCTTATGAAAATATATTATCATCCTGCTTCCTTGAGTCGTCGTCCCCCCGCTCTTGCTTGTTTCTGCCCAGCCCAAAACTCCTGACTATACTCATCTTTCTCTTCTGGGTGCTATTTTTAATTTTAACTGAGCCACCAGCCAAAGGAATTATTTCCGTTTGACAGTGTTGCCTTTTCTCCCCAGTCGGAGGGACTCAGACTCTTTGATGTAAAATTGAGGTGAAATGGGAGCCCTCAGCGGCAGCCCTCCCTGGTTCAGAAATCATAATGGTCAATTAAGTGTGTGTGTGTGTGTGTGTGTGTGTGTGTGTGTGTGTGTGTGTGTGTGTGTGTGTGTGTGTGTGTGTGTGTGTGTGTGTGTGTGTGTGTGTGTGTGTGTGTGTGTGTGTGCATTATAATCGTGGGTTGAGTATAATCCCATAACCAAAATATTTTTGTATTCTTTCCAAGAATTTTTTTTTATTTTCTTCAGTATGAATGAGGCCTAATTGAGCGCACAGGATTTTCAGGGCCTCGTATATGTTTTACTTGGCAGAAACCTTCTTTCTTTCTTTCTTTCTCTTTCTGTTCTTTTTTTGTGCAGGAAAACGATGGCGCAGCAGTGGTCAATGCTCTCAGGTTTCATCCAGTTGCACAGTGCGCTAAGAGTCTATTCACTTCTGCTCCTTTTTCCTCGCCCTGTGTGTGTGCATGTGCATGTTTATACTTGAACCCCCATTTCTCACCCGCTGCCTCCCCCACCCCCCCAACCCCCCGCCATTTGTAGTGCCAAGGTGCTTCAATCAGTAGAAAGTTTCCTAACAGGGCTAGAAGTCTGTAATTGGAGTCATGTGTAGCGGATGAGGGAATTCCAAACGTTATTGGACTTTCCGGGGCTTGGCAGCGGGTCATGTGTCTCCGGGCTGGGCCGGGTCAGGCAACGGAAACGTTCCAGTATACTGCAGTCCTCGGGGAAGGGGAGGTGACTGCATGAGCGCAGCACGGAAATGTTCATAATCGTATTGCTGTTTGGTTTCAACAACTTTACGGACTTCACATGGAGCTGTGATTAGCGGGTGAACTTTGTGCAAAGTGTTTGCACATTTGGTTTACACCATTGGCCTTTCGATCAAACATATAAAACTTTTTATCCCCCCCCCACATTTTTAAGATAACGGTGTCGACATTTGTATGTATGAGTTTTCTCGCTGTGGCATTTTTGTATATTTCAGCCCATAAACAAGTAATATAGGAAGGCCTACGCTGTCTGGTTCATGCTGACTCAAGTAAACGTTGGAAAATGCTGAGTTGCACTAAGCTATCATTATCCATTTCGGTGGGAGTTTCTTTTTCTCCTGGAGACCACCAGACTGTAAATAACCTCAACGTCTGGGTTTGTGTCTCTCCTGAATATGAGCACAAAAGGGCAATAGCCTGTGGAGAAAAAAAAATGCTGAAAGAAACAGAGGAAAGTGTTTGGAGGAGCTCTCAATGTGCCAAGTGAATCAGCTCAGTGGCTCCATGTAGTTCCCTTTCAAAATAAAATGTTCACATTGTTGTTTTTATTTGGTCATTTGATAAACTACGATAATGATAGCGAACCCCAGAGGAGCACTGCAGAGCACATTTATCGAAATAATCCTATTTATTAGAGGTTCTCAGTTGTTTTAATACAAAGACCCACAACCAAACGTAATTAAAATGTTAAAAGGAATAAATATGTAGATATTTTGTGATATTGTAAATTGTCCTGCTTCATTTCTGTAGACCTATACGACAGAATACCACCTGGCCCCACACTGTGACTCACCAGTAGTTGTTTGAGGACCCCTGCTCTAGATATTCCTTATCTTTCTCCTTCAATATCGTGACCAGGATCTCTCCTTTCCTTTGCATGTGCCCCTACTTCCTAGGGTTAACTGTGTGTTCATGATGATGTGGTAATGGCAAATGTTGTTGACATGGTCGGTCTCAATATCAAGGGTAACGCTGATTGGTCAACGCCGCTCGTGCCCTCAGACCAGTACCTAATTGTCTCCTTGATTTAAGTTGGTCCGCCGTGTATTCGTTTGTTTTCTCACATTGGTTAACACTCCGACTCCACTCGTCAGATCTCTATCCTTCTATGTTTTGAGTGAAGTGTTAACACTGTCCGCTCAGTCTGAAATCCACCCAAGAACTGAAGTAATCGACTGTGAATGTCAGAGAGTAAGCCTCATAGCGCGAAGACTGCCTGTTAATCTGTTTTTCTTTTTTTTTATTCTTATTTGAATGACACTATGAGGAAATGCCAATAACCTTGTTGCAGCATGTGATTTTTTCAAATTAATTTTATTGTATTTTAGAACTTTTTACAGCTATTCTTATATAAATTAAATTAGAAATGAATCAATTTATGAAACGAATCCATTCTAACCAATTTATCACCACGCAATCTCGATTAACTGGACTGTTAAAGAGAACCAAGGGACAACTAGAAAACAACTTTGCGCGTCAAAAAGTCACGCGCTTACATCTTAAACAGCGCTCCTGGATAAGCCGAGCTGTTTACGTGCCGGACGGCGCTCGTCCACGAACGCAGCATACAACAGCGTTTCATCCCGTGCGGGGCAGCTGAGCTACCACAAGCATGAGTCCAAAAACGTGTATGATGTATGAGCATGTTTCTGTGTCCGTGTAACTGTTTGTGCATTTTGTGCACTGTGTGTATGCAGAGGAGTGTGCTTTTCAAGATGCATCAGAAATCACCGCGCAACGATCGGGGGCTGCCCTTTCACATGACTTACACGTGACACTTGAAAAATACGAGCTCCCCTTTGGAAAAAGGAAGCTATTCTACCCTCAGAAGACCAGTCCTGCCACCACCTCCACTGACCTAAGCTGTTTACACAGAGAAACGCGAGATAAAGGGGATAAACAGAATGTTTCCGATTCTATTAAGCTCCGAGGAATGTCGAGAGTACGAGCTGGAGTTAGGTGGTTGAAACCCAGAAGCAGGACTTTCAAGTTCTTCGACAAGGGAGAGTTTCGCAAAAACTAGAGAAGAGCGGTCTCTGAACTCGCTTCAGACAAATGTTAACGCCGCGGCCTTGTCTCACGGTAGAGTTGTGCCGTGCCATTCCGTTCGCCTTCCTAAACATGAGTTAAAGTTAAAAGTGAACTCACAGAGAAATGGACATAACAAATAGCGTTTGATATTGAGCTTACGATATGGCTTAATGATTGACTGGTCAAGCTTGGTCTTCTGGGTTCAGTAATGTTTCAAAACAAAGTTAAACATGGAGAGGTAGAAGCCTTTCACCATGGTTAATGCGTTTCTTTCTTCAATTATTGTCGTAAAATTCATGTTGGCTGGCCCAAAGCCACTCAAATAAAGCATACTTAGCTGTTTAGGAACCCCTGGACAAGCCATGGCCCAATCGCAAGACAACAATGGCAAAGAAAGAATTCTAATTATGAATCGGAATGTGCAATAAATCTTAGGATGAAACTGGTGCATGAGGATCTTCATTGATACACGTCTCTCCTTCATTTTCCTCCATTGACTATTTCATAACTGTCCATGTATGATTTTTATTTATTTATTTTATTTTTTTCCTGCAGATCCTCTCCACACTCACCAGAGGTACCACAGTGATTACAGCTCATCCAGTGAGAGTCCGTCGGTCACCTCCTCAGACCCCGACTACAGGCAAGGTAAACTGCTGCCAAGAAATGCATTTCATGATGGTTTCCCATCTTATCAACTCACATTCGATAGGCACACGCATTCTGTCTGCTCATGTGATGACATTTGTCACATTTTCTGCATTTCTTGTTTGCTCATTGCTTTTTAATCAGCTGAAATGTATACGTTCCCAGCGTTTTTTCCTTGGAGCCTCCCCTCCTCCTTTTTATAAAAAGCTGACCCCAGCCCACCCCCCAAAAAATGCTACCACACATATAACCTCGCCAAAATTAAAATATGGGATTCATATCTAACTAAACTTAAGTTGACTCTCGAATTATATGCTTGCGTTTTTTCGACTCTAAAGAGGCTTCCTTTCCAGTTTCATCTCCTCGACGTGCTTAAAATATATTCTAAATGAATGCTCCACATGGGAGTGTCTCAGTTGTTGTCTGTTGATAGGATGGTGTTGGAATGGCGCGTCACCATCTAAACGCAGGTTACAGCAGTATTATATTTTTGAGGTTTGAAGCAGAACGCTGGCGAGACATAGATTTATAGATTTGATTTATTCGGCAGGGACCGCAACCTCCTCTGAAACAAATTCTCTGACTACCTACAATAGTGAACTTGAAAATAAATCCATATATCAAGATTAAACAAAAGAAACTCTGATCTCTGCTCTACTTTTTCTATTTTGTTCACAAGCAGAATACAAACAAACGTTCGGTAGGTTAAAAACCCTAAATTTGATTCCAAACCAAACTGGGACATACTGTATAATGCAGTTATGGAGGATATAGATTTAAAAGACTTGAGTAATTAAAGATTGTGCAAATCTTACGAACTTGTTTGGCCCTTTAAGCATTAACACCAATAAGTAGTGACTACTACACCTTTTTATACATATATAAAAAAAATAAAAAAATAGTGACTAGTATTTGTTCTATTTGGTAAATGAGACTTTACTGGCCATTTATAATTGCTTGTAATGAGGCTTAGAAGACCATACGCAAGAGAAAATATCATAAATTGAGAAATCCTTTCACATAATTTAGACATTTTCTGTAGTTTTTTACAGTCGGTGTTGTAGTTCATAACATCAGCAAGAAAATACAATACCTACCAACACAATTGCTGAGGTCAGGAACTTTGCTCGGCATGGTCACAATTTCATCTTTAATCTAATATAAATGATAATTATAATAATAATAATAATAATAATCTCTGTATGTCTTTATGTATGTATGCATGTCCTTTGATTATCTTGACAACCGGTCATCCAATGACCACACATCACACTTGGAGGGTGGATTGCCAGGGACGCAAGGATGTGCAGCGTCAAATTTGGTGCAATTTGGTCACGTGACACATGTAATATTAATAAACGTTCAATACACGGCGAGCTGGCAGGGGCTTCAGGGCTCCGTGACTGAGTCACAAAGAGTGCATGCCTTTAAACGGCAGCTTCACAGGACCCAATCGTCAACGTTTTCTTAAAACGTGGTCATTAAAATGTCTTAGAAAGTCTTTCATTTTTGAACGGGCGTGCACTAGTGGTTGAAAAACGTGATAAATGTTCCATGAAAGGCCATTATCTTGTATCTGTCAGTAAAATCAGAATGCTTTTTCAACCACGAGTCCTGTCACGTCCTAGATACGCTGCTGTACGGCGAGGGTACGATTTTTAGGATAATGTCGACGCAAAGTGAAGTTAGGCCGTAACTGCTGACTCCTTGGAGAATTGTCAATGTTACTCCACTAGCTCTTACTGTCTAACTGTACTCATTATGTCGTTGTGGATTTTATTTCCACTTTTACGTGTGTGTGTGTGTGTGTGTGTGTGTGTGTGTGTGTGTGTGTGTGTGTGTGTGTGTGTGTGTGTGTGTGTGTGTGTGTGTGTGTGTGTGTGTGTGTGTGTGTGTGTGTGTGATTAAATAACATGACGTGCCTCATGTCTCCCTCAGCTAAGAAACCAGAAGAGGGGGCGAGAAGGTATAGCTCCCAAGTGGCCCTTTCATCGGAACATGATGCCTTGTCAATGACCAGCCACAATGCATACAGGCACAGGTAAGACACACACACACACACACTATATGCTGCAAATTTATTATAATTCATTATAAGCCAGCTAAGACCACTCTTTTTTTTAACCTAGAATAGCCTAAATCCTCATGGTGTGGATTCAACCAGTTGACTCCCATTGGGATCACAGCGCACGCTCATCCCGCATACAGCTAACTGTACTGGGTTCAGATCAGAGGACTGAGCCGACTCTAGAATTAGTCGATTAAGCCCCGTTAGGGTTTTGAAAAACATCGCCGGACCGCGATTCCCTCCCCGACGATGTGCCGAAACGTTCCGATGGGCCCTCCCGTCGCGAAGCCCTGGAAAAAGAAGCAAACTTTGTATCGCCGAAATCTGCCCGGCGGTACACGTCCAGCCCAGGCGGCCTGCTCGCAACCGTCAGTAGGATAGTGTAAGCACATTCCTATCCTCTTAGCCATGTCAGAGACTCCCAAGAGACCCATGTATTTTCTACAAGCACAGTTCAAACATCTTCTCCTGTCTTTCTCACTTGTTAATATTCTCTCTCTCTCTCTCTCTCTCTCTCTCTCTGTGTGTTTTGGGGGGGGGGGTAAGTAGCACTCCAGCACCCCCTTTTGGCGGGGGTTCAATTTGTACTTTAGCCTCTGTTGTGACCTTGTAAGTTAACAAAAGTTGCCGCGGGGCACCTCTGCGGGTCGGGAGCATCCACCTGAATTCCCGGTGCGGCTCTGCAACCCCATCCGTCATTGCCATTGATTAATTGCGCGTGTTGTGTGTCCCTTTGTGGCGATTGGGTTGTACGCCGCAGAGCCAAGCCGCAGAAAGTCCCGAGGCGCCCGTTCCAATGTTTAAAAAACCATACTCATCAATCTCTGTCTTCCTTCTCTTTTTTTTCAGTCCATATGCCCTACTGATGTGACAGGAAAAAAGCGCAGAGAAATATTTTCCCTTGAAGTCAAAACAAGGAAACAATTAGGTTTCTTTGTGTGTCGAAGCTGTATTACAAAACATGTTTCCAGGCAGGAGCTATCGACTGTTAGATGCACAAAATGATGATGCACAAAAACGGGCCGACCAAAAATCACTGACACATTTATGCTTCCATAAAATGAGTACGTCCCGTGTCTGTAAGCCCTCTCCTCTCCCCCGTTCTCGTCAGGCTGTACGACGGGGCGTCGGACGACGGTCTGGTCGGAGCCGAGCTCCTCCTGCAGAGGCAGGAGGAGGAGGTCCAGCGCCTGCAGGCCCACCTGGCCAACAGGCTGTCCAGGGCCAACCTCTACACCGCCGACGAGCCGTCTCCGCCGTCGCGCGCCTCCTTCGTCGACCCCCAGGACCCCTTCAGCAACGCCGTGCTGCCGCTTCCACAGCGCAAGCCCAAGGTGAGATGAGGCCGTGTGTCTTGCGAACTTTAAAATCGTGGGAGAAGTGATGAGTGAGGTTGATTTTATGTCACTGGGGAAAAACAAACAAAAAAAAAAAAACAAGTAAGAAGAGCACTTTTCTTTTCTGTTGTAATAATTTCTCCACTCTTCTCAAATCACCAGCCCTTCTACGGTCCTGAATTTGTGAAGATGACGAGTGAGTCCTGTGTTCCATTAGCTGTCCCCTCTTCTATAATGGTGAGTATTAGGCAATAGGCATTTTGCTGAAGTAAACTACCCCGCACTACTCATTGTTAGGTGTTTGTTGAAGAGTTAGCCTGTATAAATATAGTACCCCAAATAATTATCTGGTGTCATTGTGACTTATAGTGTATTGATTGTATTATCAGATGAAATAATAAAATAATAAAAAAATTATAAAAGCCCCGTCTCTGAATAATTCTCATTAATTCGTTTTAATAAAGGTTTAAAATGCAAGAGAAGTCAGGGCATTGGGAGTGTGAAATGAAATTAATTTATTAATGATGTTGATGATGATGTTAGTACACATACAGATAAAACTGATTGAGTAAAAGATTCAAAAGTGTCCCTACAATCTTGAGTCTCTTGGACTCTTGGATTTGCAAAGCCCACAACCATGAACTACTAATCATTTTTATATCATACTTATTAAACATGAAGTGAAAAAAAAATCAGGAAATTGCTACCTGTATTTAGCTTTTTTTTATTTTAATTTTTAATTTTTTTTTATTTTGTACCCTTCTGTCTTCCTCCCTTTCTCTCTTCAAGAAACGTGGCAAAGATGATGTGCAGAGGAAGGTGGGAGTGGTGCTACTGAACGGCCAAAGACTGGAGGTCAGCTGTGACATCAAGGCTGTGTGCAAAGATGTTCTGGACATGGTGGTGGCCCACGTCGGACTGGTGGAGCACCATCTCTTCGGCCTGGCGTTTCTCAAAGGTGTGTGTGTGTGTGTGTGTGTGTGTGTGTGTGTGTGTGTGTGTGTGTGTGTGTGTGTGTGTGTGTGTGTGTGTGTGTGTGTGTGTGTGTGTGTGTGTGTGTGTGTGTGTGTGTGTGTGTGTGTGTCCGGATTTACATCTGGTGTTTTTATTATGCTTGGTTAACCGTCATTATGTTTACGTTTGTTATGAGCTCTCTTGAATGATTTCTTTAGTTACTGATACTATCCATGTTTGTGTTACTAACAAGGAATTAAATCAAACAAATCATCAATCATATAAGCATTTTATTTACGGGTTAGGGTAAAACATACAGTACATACAATACTTGTACTATATATTGCAAATTTCATTTTAATTTTGTAATTTAAGGAAAAGAAGGTTTTTGCCATTGTGGTATTGATTTGCAAGCTTAGATTTGAAATAAATAATGACAAAACCACCTCGCAGCTCATTAAGAAACCAAATCAAGCATAGAGTTATTGGTATTGATATAGTTATTATATAGCATCAATGTTTTTGTTGATTGCATCGAGGAATGCCAATCCTCCTCAAAGCACAGCGAAGCGACTTATGTGACATTGAGTTGAACAAGTCCATTCCCCCTGCTTCTTTGCCTCCCGTCTCACCCCAATTAACCCGCCCTCCGCAGATAATGAGTTTTTCTTCGTCGATCCTGACGCCAAACTGTCCAAAGTGGCACCAGAAGGATGGAAGGAGGATCCCAAGAAGAAGAAAGCAGATGTTTCCTTCAACTTGTTCTTACGCATCAAGTTCTTCCTGGATGATGTCAACTTTATACAGTAAGGACTATAGGTTATAATTAACCAAACCGTAGCGTAGCATGGCTTGACAGTAGCTGTAATTTACTATTATTCCTCAGGTTTCAATAAGCTACATAAGTGTGGGTGTTGTGTGGGCCCTAGAAGAGTGGTTTACATTCATGTGCAGTGCATTTTTAACGCAGTTCGTTGAATGGCAGCGTTCTCCTGTTGTAATAGATGGCACGTGTTTTGTTTTTTGCTGACAAAAAGGCATGCCATGACCAAACACCAGTACTACCTACAGCTGAGGAAAGACATCTTGGAGGAGCGCGTGCGTTGCGACACAGAGAATGCGATGGTCCTGGCTTCTCTGGCGCTGCAGGCTGAATTCAGCGATTACCAAGCCGAGGTATGTGGTCCTCGCAAGACTCATTGGTTACAATTAAGTGAACCCGTACAACCGGCCTGCAGGAACCTTTGCCTTGACAAGTATTTCAATTAATCTTCGGCATGATGTTTGTGCTTCAGCTTCACGGGAAGACGTACTTCAGATTGGAGCACTATCTGCCCGTGTCTGTCCTGGATAAACTGGAACAGTCGACCATCAAGGAGAAGCTGCCCAAACTCCACAGTAACTACTATGGCATCACCGAGGCGGAGGCGGAGTTGGAGTTCCTCAAGGTCAGTTAGGCCTCGTTGAGACTCTGCATGGTTAGATCACGCTGCAGTGCTTCAATAGACTTGAAGCACTTCAGTGCTAGCTCAACAAATTGTTGTTTTTGTGTGAATTGATAAACTATTTATTTAATCAATGTGTCTTGAGATGAGATGTGAACTAAATTAACAGTGTGACCAATATGGCAGCATTAGTGTGTGGAAGGTATATTCACCTATCAGCCACAGCATTAAAACCACTGACAGGTGAAGTGAATAACATTGATCTTCTAGTTCCAATGGCATCTGCCAAGGGGTGGGATATTGTAGGCAGCACAGGTCAGTTCTTGAAGTTTATGTGTTGGAAGCAGGAAAAATGGTCAAGCGTAAGGATCTGAGGGACTTTGACAAGGGGCAAATTGTGATGGCGAGACGACTGGGTCAGAGCATCTCCAAAACAGCAGGTCTTGTGCGGTGTTCCCGGTATGCGGTGGTTAGTACCTACCAAAAGTGGTCCAAGGAAGCACAACCGGTGAACCAGCGACAGGGTCATGGACGCCCAAGGTTCATTGATGCACGTGGGGAAGTTTAGCCCGTCTGGTTCGATCCCACAGAAGAGCTACTGTAGCACAAATTGCTGAAAAGTTAATGCTGCTATGATAGAAAGGTGTCAGAACACACAATGCATCACAGTTTGCTGTGTATGGGCTGTGTAGCCGCAGACCGGTCAGTGCCTATGCAGACCCCTGTCTACCACCAAGGCATCTATACGTGCACATCTTCATTTTTGTCTGTGGCCATTTAGAAAGACTATAAGAAATTGATTCAGATTCCTTGATTTAGCAAAGGCTCAATGCAGTAGTTCCGATGTTAGTACATATTCTCACAAGTCTCAACTAATACTGCAGCCTTCTTAGACCCTTCACCTCGGACTCTAACAGTCCTGTTGTAATGCACCGATGCCCTCTAAACCAGCACAGCACAACCTTTCGCAGTGCAAGATCTCACAAGGTGTCGTTTCTCACAAAGGTGAGCCAAAGACTGACGGAGTACGGTGTCCACTTCCACCGCGTGCTCCCTGAAAAGAGGTCCCAGACGGGCATCATGCTGGGCGTCTACTCCAAAGGGGTGCATATCTTCGAGGTCCTTAACGGGAATCGTACTCCAGTGCTGAGGTTCCCCTGGAGGGAGACCAAGAAGATATCCTTTACGGTGCGTATCTGCTTCTTGATGCACAGTGCACAGCAGCACCGTCTGCTTTCAAAATAAACTGACGTGGGGTTTTTTATGTTTTTTTTTTTTTTTATAAAGAAAAAGAAGATTTGTCTCCAGAACACATCAGACGGGATCAAGCACCTGTTCCAGACAGACAGCAATAAGACGTGCCAGTACCTGCTGCAGCTCTGCTCCGATCAGCACAAGTTCCACCTGCAGATGAAGGCCCGCCAGAACAACCAGGAGCTGCAGGAGCTCGGTAGAAGAGAACACAGCGAGAAATGCATTTGTTGAGTCACTGGGAAACGAGTGCCCGCTCAAACATGAAATATGTTTCAATCTATCTATTCGTACAGCTGAATAGACCAACCCGGTTTGTTTCATATGCCAAAGACTTCACACGTTTTGGCTGAAGGGGACGGGCAACCGACCACAAAATGGTTTATAAACATCTTGACTTGTTTTAGCCTGATTTCACCCTCCGTAGCCTAATGTTCCCTGCATTTTTTTTTTTTTTTCTTGAGAAAAATTCTGAGAGGGAATGTTTCCATATTGTAGGGTAGTGCTGGCATATATTAGTGGCAATGGGGTTTCATTGTATTGGACAGTGCCAGTAGAAATAGCCACTGGGCAGTCCTGTTCAGTACTGGTAGTGGTAGTTGAGGAGGGATGGTAGCCACTGAGGAGGCCCGGCGGAGGAGAAACCGGGGTTTAGTCAGTGGACGGGCCTGTATGGTACCGGTGGTCGTTATTAATGTGTGAAGGTGTTTGGCTCGAGTGGACTTCTGTGTGTAACCCCCTGAGTATCAGCCCAAGGAATCTAGCGTTAGTTTCTGTGTATTATCCTATAGAAGCCTGGAAATAATTTCTTTCCTTCACTCTCGGTCAACAGAAAACAGCCCTCTGAGCAGTCTTCAGTATTCTCTAGACCCTCGCAGTGACGAGTCAATAGACAGAGCCGTGAGCTCCACCAGTCTGGGCCCTAGCTCTTCGACTCGCTCCAACCCGGAACACCTGAAGAGGATTTCCTACTCGGAGGTGGCCCTCAACAAGGCGCTATCCGGACATCTATCCCAGGAAGAGCTGTTCTTGCCAGGATTTACACCCGCACCGTTGGTTCACTCCAATCCCCAGCTGATGAGCCGCTCCCACCACAACCTGGGCCAGGTCCCGGAGTCCCCTGAGCACCGGGCAGCCCTGGCCTCGGCTATCGGGGAGTCCTACAGTAGCCGCTCACACGGTGGACTGGTCCAGATGCAGCCTCACCATCCGCTGCATCACCGCGCTCGTTCGGACACAGACTCTCTTTCGCTGTCGCACCAACCAGATAAGTGAGTGAAAGACAACTTTTTAAACAAACAAAAAAAAAACTAAAAGATAACACAGACATACATTGTATACGTAGCGTCTTAAAGCGCTTTTCTTACCAGTCAGATTAGACGAGTTGGGTGCCACTCAGAATGCCTTCTTACCAGTGTTCAAGGGTTACTAAGTAAGGGCCTATTAATAGGACCGTAACTACCCTCTGGGCTGCCAGAGAACTCTGCACATTCTAATTAGACCTCAAGAGAGGTGTGTGTGTGTGTGTGTGTGTGTGTGTGTGTGTGTGTGTGTGTGTGTGTGTGTGTGTGTGTGTGTGTGTGTGTGTGTGTGTGTGTGTGTGTGTGTGTGTGTGTGTGTGTGCCTTTACCAGTTACCCCCTCTGTTTCCAGCTCCCCCGAAACTAAGTGCAACTCTGCATAGAATGCTATTAGACCTGCACAGTGGTATTAAACAGGCGTGGGAGAATCTTATTTGATATTTGCTGGAGGCCAGTACAACTTGTATTTTTATTCAATTTAAGTGGAACAAGGCTCCATTGAGTTACAGTTCCAGTCCAACCACTTTCTTTCTTGACACCCCTCTCCAGAGCATTTGGTGCTGCGGTGAACAGCAGCCCAGCCTGGAGTATCAGTAGGTTCAAGAGAGAAACTGATTCTTCTTCCATAGAAGACGCTAGTCAAGCTTACGTTGTAGGTAAGGATGCTCTTTTTGCTCTTTCTTTTTATTTTTTTCGTCCACTCTCTGCAATATATTGTGTGCATTTTGGCATGTTTTTGCCGAGAAAATGTTTCATCTGATGTATTCATGATTTGTTTTGTTTTCTTCAGGAACGTCAATTTCAGTTAAAGTCCCTGTGACGTGATCTCAGTGATTTGTTTCTAAACACATTATACATGTTAGAAAACCATTGCTGAAAACATGTTATGAGACTGTGAACTAGTACTCAATTGTGGAGTTAGACGGTTAAACTGCACCTGATCATTTTTGTGTTCCGGATTTTTTCGGACAGGCCTAAATCAGGGCTTAATGAAGCACAGTGGCCCTACTTTTCATGACCCCTCCCCTAACACTATATAAAGCCACTCTGATCAGAGCAGTCTTTTGGGGACCCCTGTTTTAAGTAACCCGGTTCATTTCGCTCACCCACCACTAGCGAAGGGAACCAGCCCGAAGCGAAGTGACTCAAATATCTACCATCTTGCATACTTTCCAGTATTTAAGTAGTGCAGGGGATTATGCAGTTGACAACTACAGCAGGCTATGTTTTTATGCCCATAAACTAAAGTTAAGGTCATTATTTACACATTTTCTCAGAATATTTGACTCCTGGGGTGCTTCGTTCTGAAACTCAGTTTCAGATTGTTCTTTTTATTCCTATTGACTTTCACCGCATTCGTCTCATTCATTATATTTGATAAGGGTGGAAAATCTTTTCTATAACAGTTTGGCTTAAATGTTTTGATTTGTTTAGTTGCTCTCTGCAGGGGTCATTATTTCTTGCGGTATTAGTGTTGTCATTGCTATTATCATATTACTTGCATTACTTTGACAGTAATTATCTGTAGAAGACCAGTGCGGCACAGCAGCGGGTGTAAACGGACAGTGAGTGTTTACGTGTTTATGAGCTGCTCTGCTGTGTTCCCAGGGGTGAGCATGCACGGTTCCTCGGAGCAGCCCTCAACCCCAGCCTCTTCCACCGTCATTGGTAGGTATACGACTTGCATTGGTGCCTCCATGTTTATTGCGTCGCTTCACATACCATGCCCATGCATTAAATCTCCTTATCTATTTTCTAACACTTTTTAGTCCATCGAAGCATAGGGCAAGTTTAGAATTTAGAATTTTTTTCAAGAATTTGGGTTGAAGTGGAGATTTGAGACTATCCTATAGTTGCTAAGACTCTCATGGTCGAGGTTGTTGTTGTTTTTAATGAAGGGTGTAATCACGGCTGTCATAAAAGCCACAGGTACAGCGCCAGAGGAGAGAGATGAATTAATAACGTTAAGAGTAGAGGCTCCTAAAATTGGAAACAGCTCTTGAACAGGTTTTCCCAGGGAGTCGGTCGAGCAAGTTGTCTGTTTTGCTGCACTTAACCATCTGTGATAGAATTTCTACAGATATTGCATTAAGGTGTGGGAGGTTATTTATACCGTCTGCTTTAGTGCCTGTTCCTGTCTCGATATTGGAAGAAATAGATTGGGGTTGAGGCCGAGTGCCTCAACAGTCTCATGAAGTCATTAGCTGTAGAGGGGGAGCTGTTGAGAATAGGCTGTTGTTGGGTTACCATAGCTATCGTATCAAATAAAGTTTTAGGATTATTTTATTAAGACAAGAGTAACCTGGAGAAATACTTAAGTTTTGGCTCACGAAAGAGAACGTTTGTGGTTCAGCAAACCATTCGCCCTGCGCCTGACGGAGCGCCTCCAGCTCCAGCAAGTTGTTTCCTGCAGGATTTCTCCAGCGCTCGGGCCTGATCCGTAAACCAAGGTGTTTTTGTTTTCATTTTTATTTCTTTATTTATTTATTTATTATTCCTCCTGGTGCCGCTGCGTCTAAAGCATTACGGAGGGCCGCGTCAAATCAGTTTCAACGGGACCTTCGTAACAATAGAAAGGAAGCCTCAGCGGTGGGCAACGTCAAAAAGCGCGGTCGTAGTTAAGGCGCTAATGTTTATGGCTGCCATAGCTCTGGTCATGTTCGGAACGCCGGCGCTGGATTAAGATTTGTAATTTTCTGAAGTAGTGGTCAGACATAGCGGAGGTGGAGGGGGAGAACCACTACGTAAGAGGTATCAATACCCCGGCTTAGTACCAGGTCAATAGTGCTCCCATAATTACGGGTCGCTTAATGTATTAGCTGCATAAAGCCAAATGTGTATATTATTGTCTGGAACGCCCCGCTAAGGTCTTTTCCGATGGAAAGTTCACATGGATTTTAAATTCACTCATTATTAAATATATTATCTGCGTGCATCACCATGAGTCGGGGCCAGGAGGGCGGAGGGTCACTGCTAGGTAAATAGGCAGTGGTGTTGAGGGCCGCCTAACAAGAGCCTCAAATGTCTTAAAGTCGTTGTTCAAAGAGATCGGGGCGACCCCGCCACCTTTTTCGAACGCGCAACACAGGAGCCGACATAGTTTGGTGTTAAACTGTCCATAACCTACAGCTCAATGTGCAAACCAAGGAAACTTGTGTTTTGACCTGATCGGCCGCCTGTTAGCCACCGCGGCATGGCTGTCTCTGGAAACTAAATCCCTGCCGCATTTAAGGGCTCCATGCTTAGCGCAGGACTCATGACCTTTCCTTTCATTTCAGTTTAAGCTGTGTGTCCAGATCCATTAGCCGGTGCTGCTAAAGTCCAGGCTTATCTGCTAACACTGCTGGGCTCTGTTTGGACTGAAGCTGGCCCCCCGCTTGATTGACGGCAATATATGGTTATGCTAAAGTTCCCAGGGGTTTTTCCCCGGTGAAAGGGATTAACCGTTGCATGTTATACAGGGTGGGCTGTTGTAGTGCATAATTACCCTCAAGGAGGTTGTGCTTTCACCATCTGTTGGTCCGTTGGCGAACAAAATGGCCTTGAAAGGAGGGAACTGACCATTGTGAAATGTGTCGAAAAGGATTATTATATGATGAGGAAGAAAATGTGGTGGTACTCTGTTCCTTCATCGCAAATTTTTTTGGCTTTCGCTTTATATATTTATACAAATTATGCTATAACTTCTGTAGGCTTCACCTCCTCGCATATGGTTCACAACCTCACTATGCCACATTGAAATAATGTTGATTGGGTTATTATTGATGCGACAAAAAAAAAAAAAAAAAGGAAAGTTTTTCTCAAATTCCTCAAAGTGAAGGAGGTGTGTCACATCCAGGTCACAGTTTGAGTTTTATTGGTTTTATTTTATAGAAGCCAGATGTGTTGGACAGATAGTGTGCCAAAATTATGTTCTTTTCAGAATTAATTCCTTGTTGGATTTTCAGGGAATTCCTCGTCGGAATGTCGGGAAAAATTGCGCTTCGAGGCTGCTTAGCTGACAGTGTTCTGCTCAGTGCTGCTTTAGAAATGAGAATGATTGCTTGTTCTTTGGTAAATATTATCTACGCCCTCTGTCATTTATTCACACAGACTCACTCAAGAAGCGGCTTATTGCCCTGCCGTCCCCGGAGAGAGAAATCAAAACAGTCAATCTGAAGAAGGATGTTAAATATGGCCTGGGTAAGTGCATGCCCAACCTGCACTGATATTATATCAGATATCAAATATGAAGGCAACGATATTTAGATTGAATTTTTACACTAAGTATCGTACTCTATAGAGTGCCAATTTGTTGTGTTACTTCCGCATAACAGCATAGACGTGGGGTAAGCTCGGGGTCAATGGAACATGATGATTGACAATAAGTTTATTCAATAGACCTGCTGCTAGGTATAAAAAAACTGGAAATAAAAAAGCGCAAGGGTAATTTTTCTTTGATATGCAAAATTGGTATTGGATTTTTGCGTTGGGTATATTCATCATTGTCAATACTTAATTTTGTTGAGGTATTGACATTGCACTCATACTTATCAGCGTTATTGTGCATCACTAATAAACAGTGTCAACAAACAGTTTCAATCAACTTTTAATGCCATGTTTTTGTTTTGGTTTTTTTTGTTTGTTTTTTTTAAAGCTTAATTTTGTGTTTGAATGTGTCTGCACTTGTCTGCACCGTAGGGTTCCAGATCGTGGGAGGGGAGAACTCTGGTCGCATGGATCTCGGCACCATCATCAGCTCAATCACTCCGGGAGGTCCGGCCGACGTCAACGGCTGCCTCAAACCCGGTGAGCCAGCGCCGACAGCCGTTCACAGCGTTAGATCAGGGGCTCCGCAAGAATCTCAGCTGTATTTGTAATTAAGAACCCACGGCACATTAAAAAAAACAAAAACGTGCATTTTTGCTCCCGAAGAAAGATCCTTTCTCCGCGTTCCGCAGTCTCAAATTCTAACCGGTCGTTCCCGATCCGCCGTTATGCAGGCTTGCGTTTGCCGGCCGCTCGATAGAAGTCCAGTCTTTTGCGGAGGTGTTGTTTTCAGCGTGTTTGACGGTGTGACACGTTGGTGCAGGTGATCGATTGATCCGGGTGAACAACGTCCAACTGGAGGGGCTCCCTTACGCCACCACCGTGGATGTCCTCCAAAACGCCCCCGATGATGTCACCCTGGTGGTGTCGCAGCCAAAAGAGAGGCTCTATGAAGGTACAGGAGGGGACTAAATCTAAGTTGTTTGTTCGGTTTTTTTAGTTTTCTTCTTCCAGGAGATATTTATTAGATGTGGTACGGATACAGTTACTCATATTTTTGTTCTGGTTTGTGCTTTTTGGCAGAGTCTCCATTGGGCTCTGGTCCTTTCAAGGCCATGCCCTCAGCCAAGGTACCTCCCTCTGATCAGAGACAGACAGTAGACTTTGATTCCTCCTCGGAGGAGCAGGTCGCGGCGGGACTCTCCGGCCTCCAGCGGCACGGCGCCAAAAGCCCGCCGTCCTCCTCCTCGCCGCTTCGTCAGCACTCCAGCCTCGACTCGCAGGATTCTAGAGCGGGCGGCGCCGGCAAAACCGCCAAAGCGTCGGCGAACGGAATCCAGCGGAACCCGGACGAAGAAGCCCCCGCCGTGGCTCCCCCTGCGCCCGTCGTCTATCATCCCAATGTGACTCCCGAGGCCGCTCCGCCGGCTCTGCCCCCCAAAACCAGGAAGGCGAAAGCCCCGGAGGTGTCCAAAGTCACCGAACACTCCGACTGGGGAGACTCGGACATGGACGAAGACACCGGTTCTAGTAGTCAGGAGAAACTCAAACTAAAGAAGGTGTGTTTTGAAAGTGGATCATTGATTTTGTTCCGAATGAATGATCCGCAGCTGTTTTGCTTCGCGACGGGCTTTACGCTGCTGTCGTCCATTCGAGAATCTCACGGGTCGAAAAACGCAAATGTATGGCGCGAGTGACGTTATGTCTCTACCGCCCCCAAATCATCATGATGTTGCAAGTAATTACCCTTTCGGTGGCTCGACATGACTAACCTCCTGCTGCATGCAGCGTCTCCTTGTAATTGCATCTGAAATGTTAATGCCAGGCTGCAGGCTGCACATCACCAGCTTGCTGCATGTTACCCCTTGAACGTGTTGTAGCATTTCCCCAGTGCTTGTTTTTTATTTTTTTTTTATATTACTCAATCGCTCCTCTTTCGCACTCTGCATGTCCCAGCGTGTGGTAATTCCACTTAATGCCTATTTTCTGTTGCAGGAATGCATCACGGAAAATTTAAGTGGTAATGCCCCAGGGGTCAATAGTCTCCGTCCAGGAGATCTATTTGACGTTGAGCTGTCCAAAAAGGACAGCACCCTGGGCATAAGTGTCACGGTACTGTTCGGCAAGGTTTTCACCCTCTTTGTTTTTCCCCCCCTTTTTTCCCCCTCTTATTTTATGACTGTTATGTGTGCTTGCATGTTTTGCCGCTTTTGGCTTTGCGCTTTCTGATTTTTAAGCCCTGCTTCACTTGGGAATTACGGTCTTTGTTTTCTATCTGTGCTACCTTTAAATTCATTTTGTCTTTGCATGCCACGAGTTCTGTTTTTTTTCAGTTGATGAGCGTCTCTGAAAACAAATGAGCTCAAAACACACACTGTTTCTGATGCCAAACTGTAGTGGGAAATGTTAGGAACTTAGAAATGAAGTAGGTTGGGCTTTGCTGATGTCTCCATTGTGATTCGCAAGTGTAGTTCTCTCAAACTACATTTAACAACCAAACGAATTGGCATTTGATCTCTTAACCATTTGGAACAAATACGCTCAATTTGTTATAATAATAACAACACACTTTGTGTGAGGCCTACATGGGATTACATATACTTTTATGTATATGTATATATTTTTTTTTTTTATTAATCCATATACAGTATAAGGTAATCACTTGATTTTTGGTAGTTATATTTACAAATTATTAACAAAATCACAACCAAATAAGCACTAAATTGATATGTATTTTTTCATACAGTAGTTTCACCTAAAACTCATAGTCACTTGTCAGTTACACATCGCAGTCAGCCGTTACCCCCCAAAAGATTCAGCTCATCATTAAATTTTTCTGAGGTTACCTCAACGGAACTTGTGTCTTTCTAGGGGGGAGTGAACACTAGTGTCCGACATGGAGGCATCTATGTCAAAGCAATCATACCAAAAGGAGCTGCTGAGCTGGATGGGAGGATACACAAAGGTACCAATAATGATGAGCATTTTCTCACCACTTTACATTTTTCTCACTATTTAAATAATGTAATGTCATGCTATACTGTGCTTTTCTATACAATTGATTTATATTCGATTGATTTGTTTTTTACCTGAACCGCACCTGTGCCCAGGTGATCGTGTTGTTGCGGTCAATGGAAAGAGTTTGGAGGGAGTGACTCACAAACAAGCGGTGGAGGCGCTCAGAGACACTACACAGGTGAGAGAGGCGCCATCCAGCACAAACGCCATTCAAAAAGTGTCTTGAATGAAATAATAATAGATTGACGCTTGTTTGCCGTGATTGTCCGCTCCTCTCAGACGGTGCACTTGTTGCTTGAGAAGGGCCATCCGCCGGCAGACAGCGTGCACGCTCCTCTCACACGCCAGTGCACGGCGGTGTCCAGCTGCACTGGCCCTGACAAGGCCAGGCACAAAGAGAATCCTGTGGAGCTAAAAGCCAAGCCAGAGTACAGCTTTGTTACAGACGGTGAGATGGTCACTGTGTTGGATAATTCAGCTGTTGGTGTCATTGGTTTTTAAGTTGTTGGTTGTTTTTTTTTTACATTTTAAATATAGGAATGATTGTGTTCAAATGAAAGTAACCAAGACAGAGCTCAAACTTTACTGTCTGTTCTGTAAAACAGAATGTCAAAAGGCTTGTAAAAACGCATTATGTAATAACTTACTAAGATTGCTTGCATAAATTTTACCCTTATTATGTTATTAAAAAATAAACGCTTTGTATTAACTTGACATATTTTGTAAAACATCTTGGAACGCAATAGGTAACAAGTCTTGGTGGTGTAAACAAACTAAGAGGTGTGTGTGTGTGTGTGTGTGTGTGTGTGTGTGTGTGTGTGTGTGTGTGTGTGTGTGTGTGTGTGTGTGTGTGTGTGTTCCTTCTAGTGAAATGTTATCAAGCACTTTTTGTATTTTATAACAGTGAATCAAATTATTACATATTCATACATTATTACATACATATCATAAAAAGTTGTAACCTCTTAATAAGTAGTTACCACCACATTATCACATGTTTTAACAAGTTATTACAAAATGTGGCAAAATGTATGACGTATTGTGTTTGAAATAGGCTCTTACATTAGTTTTAGGAGCTGATGATGAGGCTGTATTTTTTTAATTTTTTTTAAATTTTTTTCTCTCGTGAAATGTGGGAGTTGCAGCGTTGGCAGAGGGCTCTTGGCAGAGAGACGCCAAAATAAGGGAGTCCACCCTAAATGATTTGCAAAGGCACTATTAAGACATAAATTGGAAAATACGTTTTCTGTTTATCCGTCTCCAGACAATGTGTTTGAGGTGTGCCTGCTGAAGAACTCCTCGGGATTGGGTTTCAGCTTCAGTCGAGAGGAGAACATCCCCGACGAGCCCCCTGGCTCCAGCTCCATGGTGCGAGTTAAAAAGCTGTTCCCCGGCCAGCCGGCCGCGGAGAGCGGTCGCATCAACGTTGGTGATGTCATCCTCCGCGTCAATCAAACCCCACTGAAGCGGCTCTCTCAACATGTACGTCGCTTGTTGCACGGCGGGTGCAGTGGGAAACATTTTGAATATGTCGTTGAACACATACACACGGTATCTGGTCATGAGATATAGTTTTACAGTTGTTGTTTTTTGCATTTTTAATTATACATTAATAAATAAACAATACAATTTATGGGCTTGAACCTTTTCTCCGTCTAGGAGGTCATATCGGCTCTGCGAGGAACAGGCCAGGAGGTGACTTTGCTCCTCTGTAGACCTGAAAAAGATGTATTACCTGAGATGGACACTTCAGCCTTGGTACAAATCTCCAGCTACCAGCTAATGCGTTGACTAGTTGGTGTTCAAAAAAAAATATATATAATAATAGTTAACCCCCTTTTTCATGATTCATTTCTCCTTTCCAAGACGCCTAAGCCTTCACCCCGTAAAATGCTGACAACCAAGAGCGAGCCCGGCTTGAGCGCGGCCAAAACGTCGTCTCCTTCCAGCAGTGAGGGCAACAGGAGCCTGGGGCCTGTGGAGGAGGCGCTGGAGAGGCTCCTGCTCAAGGGCCCCGGCCGCCGCAACAGCTACAGTGACAGCACAGAGGGAGACGAGGAAGTGGAAGAGGCGTTCAGCCCGAGTGCCCTCGAGCAGAGCAGACAGAACTGGGAGCAGAGCATCTACAAGACGCCCGGCGCCGGGGTGCCGGGGCGCCACCGTAGCCCAGCTCAAGTGGAGGACGCCGCTCGCTCTCCTTTCTACTCCCCCAACCTGTCGATGACCAGGTCCGATCTCAGCAGAAGGTAAATCCTCTTTAAACTCATTACTAATTAAACAAAAGCTTCTCCACTGATTATACAAGCATTTGTTTACTGTGTTTTACCGTTGATGGCGAAGAAAGAGGAAACTTTTTTTATTCGGGTTTTTAAGTTTTGTTTGTTTTAAACCCAGGTCTAGCTTACTGCCTTCATAAGGAGGTGCACTTTGGGGGGTGTCAATGTTTTTCCTCAAGGATAGGAATGAGCAACTTTTACCTTGGCACATAAAGGTTGAGACATTTCCCGAGAACAAATAACATTCCGGTCGTTCCGTCTTCTTTTTTGTGTTATAAATAGGTTTCCCTCCCCCCTGACAGCGGAGCGAGAGTCTCCCCCACATCCGATGGTCTCCTCCCCCGCTGCACCGAGCCCGGATCCTCTGCCTCCCCCTCTGCCCCTGCCCTTAAACCTCACCATGTCCGGAAATGGACAAGATATGGATGAACTTGTCCCGGTAAGGATTAGGGAGAGGAGGCTCTGTTTAGAATGTCTGCCTTCCAAAAACAACCATTGCGTGCCAATTTCCAGTGTACTTGATATCAAAGTACACGTTGATAATGTGGCCCTCCATTTCAAAATCTGCTCAAACCCTTACCACGACATCACTTTTCCTCTTTTAATGTTCTTATCTGTTACGTTTCTCTTTCTGATTGTTAGGAAGTGGAGCTAAAAGTATCTTTGATAAAGTCAGAGAAAGGCAGCCTGGGCTTCACCCTGACCAAAGGCAATGATCAGGGCTGTTACATTCATGATATTATTCAAGACCCAGCAGAAGGAGATGGTAGACTCAGGCCTGGAGACAGGATGATCATGGTACTATTCCTAATCCTTGCACATACAGTACACCCCCCCGTCCATGAGTAATGGAAGTACCGGGAAGATAAATGAATTACTGAATTGATTAACTAGCTATCAAAGTCAATCAAGTTCTATCATATTAAATGTTGCATCAAAACAGTAGAATCAATGATAACATTTGACAGAAAAGATATATAAAATAAGTTAAAAAGTGGAAAAAATATATTATAATAATAATAATAATAATAATGATAATAATAAGAATAATAATAATAAAAGAAATTAAAACCCTCAACCAAATGAAATGATTGTCTCGTGGTAAAATTGTATTATTTAAAAATAATTTTATCGTTCTATTTGATCATCTTGATATTTATTTATTTATTTAAACATTGCAAGAAACTGCAATTCTAGTTGCTTAGTTGCTACCACTTGTTTAAATGTATTGCAGCTTTAACTACCACCTTAAATTAGTTATTCCATTTGACTCGATAGCAGTATCACTGTGTCAGTCAAACTTTTCAGTCCCACCCAGTTAATACAACTACTTTTTTTTATCTTATTTCAATATATACAATAAGAAAATAATCTCCAAATATATTTTTCCTTACGGAAGTATTCTTATCATTTCATAGACTTAACAAGTTAACGTTAAATTTAGTTGTGTTTTGTGTAATGAAGCTTTTACTTTGATGGCATTGTTTTGATGCAACATTCAAGTTGATAGCTATGTGATCAATTTACTGTTTGATTTATCATTTTTTGTTACTCCCAGTGGCCGCTCACTGTTGTCCCCCACCCCAATGGATACAGATTAAATTTTTTTAAATGTATATCTGAACAGGGAATGTAGTGTGATTCTATTGTGAGTCTTTTATTTTTATTTTTTATTTTTTATTTTTTGATAAGGTATCTGCCCATTTATACAGTATCTATTCCGTATAGATTATGATCGGAAATGCAAACTGGTCTTGTGCTGTCAGACTGGGGGCTTATTCAAACTAACTGCTTTTACTTATTGAATCTCATCTATTGCTTTTATTGCTGGTTCTTGGACCTTTTTTTTTTTTTTTTTTTACTATTCCCTGCTATTCCTACATTTTTTTTTTTTGTTTTGTAATCTGAATGTAGTGGGATTCTATTATGAATTATTGCCGCAACAGATACATTTCCTCATGGCGAAGATAGAAGTCTAATCCTATTATGATCGTAAACCTCAGTAATTCTTCATCTGCTGTCAACCGCCAGGTGAACAACACAGATGTGTCCAACATGGGTCACACTGAGGTGGTCAATCTGGTGCGCGCCGCTCCCCGCGTAGTGGATCTGGTCGTGGGGAGAGTCTTGGAGGCCCCAAAGTGCCCCATAGAAGCCCACCTGCTACCTGATATTTGCTTTAAGGGTGACCAAGGAATGCTGGGTGAGACATCGCCTTCTTCTCAACCTTCTTCAAGAGTGGACACATTCATTTTTTCTTTGTTTCTGAAAACTACTTGTGTTCCTGCTTTCAGAACAATATTCTGAAAGCAGTGTGTGTGTGTGTGTGTGTGTGTGTGTGTGTGTGTGTGTGTGTGTGTGTGTGTGTGTGTGTGTGTGTGTGTGTGTGTGTGTGTGTGTGTGTGTGTGTGTGTGTGTGTGTGTGTGTGTGTGTGTGTGTCTCTCTCTCTCTCTTAGTGGTATCGCCGGTTTGTCACATACTTTCCTGAGATGGTTATCTGTAAACAAACACCACCTCGAGAGACCGACATGGGAAAATGTGGGGATGTTTCTAGAAATATGCCTATGCGAGTTTAAGGTTTCACTTCTCAAGGGTATCGTGTCAAAAAAAAAAAAAGTATATATATATATATATATAAAATATTTTTGCTGTCCTGTGTTCTAATTATAATTTTTTCACAAATTCAAGGAAAGGAAAATGTCGACAGATCCCGTCACCCATTTCATTTAAGTAAAATAAAATACCTGTCGGACTGACGGGGTTTTCTCCCCCCAAACCCCACCCTCCCAGGCCTGCTTCTAGATGGCGGCAGTGATAGTGCGTACGGTGTGTTGTTCGTGAAAGACATCCAGCCCGGGTCTCTGGCCTCCGAGGAAGGAAGCCTGAGGCCGCTCGACCTGGTCCACTACATCAACGGAGCTCCCACGCAGGACCTGACGCTCAGCGAGAGCAGGAGGATGCTGGAGATGTCCCTCAACGACCTCACGCTCAAGGCCACGAGGTGCGAAGGCTTCGCGGCACGAAGGGCCACGCGCGCGGTTTGCGTCTCGCCGAGTTCACCTTCCCTTCAAAATGTTTTGCATGGAATTCGGAGTCATTTTACTGCTTGTTTATTCATTTATTTATTTATTTTCTGGATCCAAGGGATGGTCAGCCTGTTTCCCCCGGCGAGAAAAGTGTCTCCTTTCTGAACAACAACGTCGGCCCCAAGGTCTCCAACAGCATCAACGGTATGTGTCACCTCTGAAAGACACTGATTGAACTCCAATATTTTAATCCTCATGCTAAGTGTTTTTGTTTTTTTTCCCCCGCCCCATTTTTCTGCGCCACATTAACTGTTCTAACAGTTTTAACACTTATTTACATAATTACATAACATCATTTATATATAACTGTGTATGTTTAATTTCAAGGGTACCTTAAAGGAAGTGATCAAAGAGATGCCGAGTGCCTTTCAACACTTTGTCCTTCAGAGGTAAGTAACTAAACGCCGTGTAACGAAATGGTAAAATAATGACCCTGCAAATTATTGTCCATTCAACCGTGATTAAATTGGAAATGCAGTATTGACCTCCGTCCAGGCAAATTTGTGTGCGCTTAGGCAATCCGACCAATCTTTCAACAGCTTCATCTTTAGGTGATCTTTGTGGAGCTGTCGCATAATATGTCGGAACAAAATGTACATCAGCTTAAGTCAGTGTGTGTGTGTGTGTGTGAAATGCTATAAAATAAATTAAAAAAAAAAAAAAAAAATGAATGCTGTTTTTAACGTCGCAAAGTGTAGTTGGCCTTGCTGCTGCAGCGTCTTTAAAAATGTAGAGTCACGTCATCTCGACAAACCTGTTCTTAATCTGCCTCTAAAGCAAATAGGGATCGTTGAGCAATTTGATCTCCGGTGATTATTTCTCATTGCCTAATCCTCTCAAATCCAGCAACACCTCCACACAGAACGTCCCAGAATCAAGTTCTCCTCCAGTGCAGATTTTCTCCTTCGCTTTTATTTCCTGACCCCTGGAATGACCGGCACGTTTTGAGTAAAGGGTCCTTTGGGGTTTTTGGTGTCTTAAAGACACACTAAAGCGAATCTAATTAACTTTTTTTTGGGGGGGGGGGGGGGGGGGTTTGCACACAGTCCGATCGGCTCCATTTCTTCTCAGCTGTGCAAAGTTTAGGTTTCCATTTAGTTTAAACACATCTTGTTTTTTTTATTTTTTATTGTATTTATTTTTTTGCTCCCCCTACTGGCTAAGAGTGGAATGCAATAAACCATTGTTATTCTGGCTTCTGATTTGATTTCAATTGGACACGGAAAACAGTATGATAAAAAGCAAAGCAACATAAAAAAAAAACAGATTTAGATACAAATGATCTTGCATACAAATCTAGGTTCTGTGCTAATATTTAAATAACATTGTATCACGTAGATGTTCTTGGGTAATTTAATTTATTTTATGGTGACCTTATTTCTTTATTTACTTACTTATCAAAACATTAACTTGGTTGAAATCGGCTCTGATAACTATTGCCTTGGAATAATGAGTGATAATTGTGAATGGATTGACTGTGCTTACTTCTTAATATATTTACTTATATCTATCTAAAGTGAATCTAATTTCCTCAGCCCTGTTTTCATTGCAAGTTTTTATGGCGAAAATCGCAGCGATTGCAGTGTTTCAAGTTGAATTTAAGTTTTATTTCATGACATTTATTTCACTGTTTGTATCATATCACCAGGAGGAGATCATTGAGCTGGAGTTGGAGAAGCCCCCGGCTGGAGGTCTGGGTTTCTCTGTCATTGGAGGGGAAAGGGGGATCTTCGTCAAGTCCGTCACACCCGGGGGGGCGGCAGACTACTCTGGCAAACTGCAAGTGGGAGACCGGCTGCTCAAGGTTCGTTGTGTAGCATGTGTGACTTCTGGATCATCCTCTATCGCCACTTTTCATTGGCATTCTAGATTTGTGTTCGGAGAGGCTATCGTCCGTTTTTTTGTTTTGTTTTGTTTTTGTTTTGTTTTTTTTCCCCCCGGTTTACATTGCTTCTCAATATAATTTTATGTCTCCAGGTGAATGAAGAGGTGATGGCAGGCGCGTCCCACACCAAAGCTGTCACCACCATCCGCAAAGCCAAAGGTCTGGTGCGTCTCATTGTGACCAGACCGCCAGACCAGACCCCCAGCACGTACCTCCACTACCTGCCCGTGCACGCCGACAAGTGCAACGGCAACGCAGGTAATAGGCAGAGACCGGCTGTCGTCGCTGTGCTAACTGACCGACGCGGCCTCTTCGAAGGTTGCTACTCTGAATCAATCTTTTGGGCCACCCTTTGATCGGTCAATTCATTGATGAATGTGTTTTGTTTTTTGGGGGGTTTTTTTCTTTAGACGTGAGTGAGGACAGTGGAGTGAAGACCAAGATCTGCGCTCCACACGATAGGCTCAAGTCCGGTAACCTCCCGGCCATCCCACCCATAGGTACACCCAGCCCAGGAGACCAACTCTGACGGGCGTCACTGTGATGACGAACGACTGTCGCTTTTCTTGACGTTCCCGGTCCACAAAATAAACCTGAATTCGAGAATACACGACAAAGCAGGGGGGGGGGGAATCCGGTTCCGCGGCAACGGTCTTCTTTTTCTTTCTAACAGACTATGAGGTGGAGTGCGTGGAGTCGGGGAGGGAGGCCGAGCCCACCGCCGAGCTGTCGGAAGACACGGACTGTGACGGCTCGTCGTTACCCGAGGACTCCCCCGAGGTACGGGTCCGACCGGAATACCCGAGGAAAGCAAATGCCGCGAGTGCTTGAGAAGGGACGTTGCCGTGCGCTTCCATGTTGTTGTTGTTGTTGATGAAACTGACTCCGCCCACCTGTCGTTTGCAGACGTCTCGCAAAGCGGAATGGAAGGAGGAGATGGTGGACGACCTGATGAATGAAAAGTAGGGACCGCACTTTGCTCCGCTCGTAGAGATTTGCCGCTCCGCGTGCGGTCACGTGTTCACGACATGTTGCCTTGGATTACAGCTATCTGCAAATGAGTGCCGGGCAACAAGAGGAGGATGAAATCACATGGGGAAGTGACGAGCTTCCTATCGAGGACATGAAACACAGAGATGGTGAGACGATCCGGCAGAGCTTTATTATCGAATAGGCGGCTACCCCTCTGCCAAAAAAGTGTCCGCGAAGAAGGCCTGAATTTATTTAAAAAAAAATTTTTTGAGGGAATCCCTGCTGAAATATTGTTCATATTCCCGTCGCTGTACGAAACAGTGAGCCAAGAAGCAGTTTTGCAGCGCTTTGACTAAACCTCTGAAATATTTTGCGACTCATCTGACGTCTTGTTTTAAACGTGGTTGTGTCGTCCGCCAGACGGGCCCATCATCAGAGAGGACGAGTTGACCTCCCTGCCCCTGGTCAAGGTGGTTCCCGACGGCCAGTACACGGAGAACAAGCTGAACACGGTGGTCCGCATGATGAGGGGCCTGCTGGAGCAGAAGGTTCCGCTGCAGGAGTTTGAGGTGAGTGTCTCTCGTTATGATCCGGATAAAAACAATTGGGGGAAAAAAAAAAAGGATATGATGTCTTTTTTTTTTCTTTTTTTTTTTACCTTTTTAATTGTGTATTTCTGTTGAATAACAGAACCTTCAAAATCTTCAGCCTCTGGACGACTGTTTGATAGGGCAGACAAAGGAGAACAAGAGAAAGAATCGCTACAAAAACATCGTTCCCTGTAAGCCTGTTGCGTCACATTTGACCAAACTAGCCAGTTTATACATACAATAAGAGTTGAATTATATCTGGGGAAAAAAAACATTTTTACAAATTGTTATTGTCATTATCATTATTATCATAATGACTTTTTCTTACTTTCTTTTCTTACTATCCTCCCACTAACCTCTTCCCAGTTGATACGACGAGAGTGACCCTGGGCCAGGACGGAGGCTACATCAACGCCAACTTCATCAAAATGCCGGTGAAGGACGAGAGTTTCTCCTACATCGCCTGCCAGGGACCGCTGCCCACCACTCTGGCCGACTTTTGGCAGATGGTCTGGGAGCAGAAATCCAACGTGATTGCCATGATGACGCAGGAAGTAGAAGGGGGGAAAGTCAAATGCCAGCGCTACTGGCCGGACACCCCCAGGACGGCGGAGATGGTGGACGAGCGGCTGCAGATCACGCTGGTCAAAGACCAGTACCTGGACAACTTCGTCATCCGGCTCATCGAGGTCAAAGACATCGCGGTGAGTTTCGCGCGCCCGGGCTCGCTTTTAGTTTGAACCGGGTTCCATTACCGTAACCGTCGCTTCCCCCTCCGCAGACGAACGAAACCCAGCGCGTCACTCACCTGAACTACACGGGGTGGCCGGACCACGGGACGCCGTCGCAGCCGGAACAGCTGCTCACCTTCATTTCCTACATGAGACACGTTCACCGGTCGGGGCCCATCATCACGCACTGCAGCGCGGGCATCGGGCGCTCGGGAACGCTCATTTGCATCGACGTGGTCCTGGGGCTCATCAGTAAGGATGCTGACGTAAGTGCGGCCGCACCCGTTTCGGGGTGTAACTCGGGGAGCCATTTATTTTATTTTTAATTTTTTTCCACAAGTCACTCTTGAGCTCTAATACTAATGAACGGTGGGTATGTAGTTTGATCTTTCAGATGTTGTGAGGAACATGAGGCTTCAAAGACAGGGGATGGTCCAAACAGAGGTGATTTTTATTTTTTATTTTTTAAACAATTTATTTTGATTCTAATTCATTTGTATATTTTATTAAGCGTCCTGAACCTAGACGTGAGGGTATTTGATGCATGTTCTCTCTCTCTCTCTCTCTCTCTTCGCAGGAACAATATATTTTCTGCTATCAGGTGATCCTGTACGTGCTCAGATGTCTTCAAGCGGAGGAGAAAATCTCAGGGTAGTAGAAAGTGCATATCCCATCATACCCTGACTCCTTCCCTGAGAGCAGCACACAAACATGGAGGACTGTTCACAAGGCAACTATTGCCAAACCACCAAGTTTTTAAAATGCCTTCAAACATTGAATCTAATTAGAGTATCCTATAGTAAAGTCTATATTTTTATTATGTTTTATTATGTTTGCTTCGAGGTCTCCTTTTCTTGGCTGCTACTTTCTTCTCAATGCATTTGTGAGAACTGATGATTGTATGTTTTGTTGTCACCCCACATGAGAACACAATGTCTTTTTTTTTTTTTTTCCCGGAATATTTGGAAATTATAAAGTAATAATGAAAGCGACGAATGAATTCATATTTTATGTGGAACAAAATTATACTTTATGCATTTTTAATCTTATTTTGATGCTGGAATTTGCCTTGACAGAATACTACGACAGTATTTGCTTTGTAAATCTTATTATACAGTAATTGCTGACTGCCTGCGGTAACTGATGAAATTAAACGTGTACATATTCATCTCACAAACATTAAACTGTGGATATGTTTTAAAGCGCTGACCGCTCCCGTGTGTAATTCCCCCACATGTACGAAGAGACGGCACAGGGTTGACGAAACACTATTCAATGACTTCAAAGTGTGTTCCGTGCTAGTGTGTCCTGCACACCAACGCTATTTGACATAACCGGTCAAATAACATTATTTTTACTACTATTATTGTTCAAAGCGTCGTCACTAGAAAGACGCTTGTGAGTGTGAAGGAGTGAAGTATACATGTGTTTGCAACAATATATGCCATATTTTTTCCCCCCCAATGAAGCGGTGTTTGAGCATTTTTTGCTGTGTAATGTCAATAAAATTGAGAATAAACAATAACCCAAAAATAAACCAGTAAACCCCTGTCAACAAACGGAAATGTAAAGCAGGAATTGGAAAAAAAAAAGTAATTCAAAAAAATATATATATACAATTATTATTTTTGCAATTAATCATAATAATAACACGTATAATAATCACGCGTTCATACCGAACATTTGCACATTCCTGCACAAACTGTACAGCTTTATTAAAAAAAAAAAAAAAACAGCCTTAGTTTACACATGCTTATATATTTAACCAGTATTTTAATTATTGTTTTACATTTATGTTCCATGTATGCGCCCAACGCCAAGACAAATTCCTTGTACGCGTACTTGGCAACGAAGACTAAATGTGTTTGTTCAAACTTTATCGACACTCCTGTTCAAAATGTCATTATTTGTGGCATCATTTTCAGGATTCGTGGAGGCATTTGGTTCGGATTCTGTATTTAATTAATTGAAAGTAAAAATTTTTACGTTGTTCTAAAACAGCGGACAACGGTATAGACCTTACACGTCATTCTAGCGCGACGGTTCGTAAACGGCCGTGCAAGGTAGTCCCTTTGCGCTTTCCGTAGACCGTGTTGGCCAAAACAACATGGCAGCCTGCCTGTCCGCCACGCTTCCCTCGTAGAAAATACGTGTATGCTGTCTCGCTTCTCAGATATAAGGTTGGAAAAAATAAAATAAAATAAACGCAACCATGTCCGGGCGACAAGGAAACAAACTGCCGAACAACTTACCACAGTTGCAAAACTTGATAAAAAGGGACCCAGAGTCGTACGTAGAAGAGGTAAGGCACGAAGCTAGCGCTCATGTACATTTGGGTAGCGGTGTTATCCACAGAGCGTATTATAATAATAATAATAATAATAATTACAAGTGATGATACAAACGTTATTTTCCAAATTTACCGTATTCTGAAAGATTTCTCGGAGCAGATATTATTATTATTAACCGGAGTCATAACTAAATAGCTAATAAGTTCCGTCATCGTAGTGAATAATAACCAGATCTGCCCTCTGACAGTTCCTACAGCAGTACCGGCACTACCAGTCCAATGTGCAAATCTTTAAACTACAACCTGACAAGGCCAACAAAGAGCTCGCAGACCTGGTTATGTTCCTTGCACAGGTGAGTCCTTGTCACCCGACCCGCTGAGCACTTATAATTTGCCTGCGACGAAAACAAAAAGCAGTGAGGTTCTCTCCGTTTCCAAGGTTGGGCACTGCTACGTGCAGCATCTCTCCGGCTTTGCTCAAGAACTGACAGAGTTGCTCCTGGGCCATCACACCGTCCTGGAGCCGGACCTGCGTATGGTCAGGAGAAACCCGTCCTTCCACAACACAATCACGGTTGTTGTTCACGCTGCGGTCCAGGTTGACGAAACCTGAAACTCACTAACGTCAACCGATATTGTGTTTTCCGGTAAGACGTTCTGTAAGGCGCTGATTCTTCTGAGGAACAAGGATCTGATCGACCCCACCGGCCTCCTCGAGCTCTTCTTTGAGCTGCTGCGCTGTCACGACAAACTCCTCCGAAAGGTGAGAAGACCCACCCCACCTAAAATATCTGTAGATATCCATCCTTTGCTTGCTGTTTGTTGTGACTTGCTCGGTGCAATGCATATTCATAATTTGTTGTAGAAAAAAGTTGACATTCAGTTGACATTTCACTGCATATATGTATGGAAGTGTGTATATGTACGTGACAAATAAACCTCCTGAATCTTGAATCTAAAATAACAACATGGGTGGTTTCTATTCCTTGAGGATTTTTAAATAGTTTATATCAAACCAGGTTGTTGCCTAGTGCAAAACTTTGCACTTTTTTAAGGTAAAACGTTAAACAATTATGCATTTATTGTCAACACCTTATCTGCCTTTTATTAAAGCCTAACACGCATTTGTTTTTCTGTCTCTCTCTGCAGACTCTATACACACACATTGTAGCCGATATCAAAAACATCAACTCCAAACATAAAAACAACAAGGTCAACACAGTAAGTGAACAAGGACACACAACTCAATGTTAATTTACTGTCGCGTAAGGTAAGAATTGCGTTATACCAAACCAATATGTTATTATGGTATGTATTTCAGACTTTACAGAATTTCATGTATACCATGCTGAGAGATTGTAATCCCATAGCAGCGAAGATCTCTTTGGATGTGATGGTGGAGCTCTACCTACGGAACATATGGTGAGTTCCATGTCTGTTGTGTAATGTTGATAATCAATATAAATAAAGGGTGACTAGCGATTGACCTGGATGTTGTTGGTTTTTTTTTTTTTTTTTTGTTTCTCTGTCACAGGAATGATGCAAAAACTGTCAATGTTATCACAACCGCCTGCTTCTCCAAAGTGACAAAGGTGCGTTTCCAGGATTGGAGCTCAGGATCTGTTCTTAATTACTAAGTGCGATGGCCTTTATTGACTAAATTGTTCGTGTCCCTGTACAGATCCTTGTGGCAGCTCTGAAGTTTTTCCTGGGCAAGGATGACGATGAGAAAAATGGGAGCGAGTCAGAGTCTGAGGTAAGTACAGTATTGAGAATTATTTGAGGGGAAAAATGTTCAACTGACCTCAAGGGTTTTATCGGTAAGATTTTCGCAGCTTAAAACCCCCAAAATAGACTGTAAGAGCTGTATTAAGATTTGAAGTTGCTTAACTAGCCGTTGAGATAAGTGGTTTTTCAAAACGGATTAAATCGTTTCTCTGGATTATGAATTTGCATACAATTTAGAGACCCCGCCAACCAAAAAAGGCCAGAGACCAAGGCCAGGGTGAAGGGTCATTAGGTGAAGACAAGTCTGCTGTGATACTATTAGAACTGAATATTAGGGGTTGAGGAGATAGGGTCGGGATGCGATGTCAGGGATGTTATATCTGATGTATTTTTCCAGGAAGAGGGGCCGTCTGCCCGAGACCTGATGGTGAGGTACTCGACCGGCAAGAAGACCTCCAAAAACAAGAAAAAGCTTGAGAAGGCAATGAAAGTCCTCAAGGTACCACGAGTCACGTTGAAAGACCACACGCAGGCTTGAGTGATCGCTTGTTACCGCAGTGCAGTGACCTGAAATGTATTCACTCCATCTACAGAAACACAAGAAAAAGAAAAAGGTGGAGGTGTTCAACTTCTCCGCAATTCACCTCATTCACGATCCCCAAGGTATGCTCCGTCAACCCCTTCCACCAAACTGATGATGTCACACAAGATGCCCCCATGTTCACTAGGACCGACATGGAGTTTTTCTTTGTCTGTAGATTTCTCTGAGAAACTCTTGAAGCAGTTGGAAAACTCGAAAGAGCGCTTCGAAGTGAAGATTATGATGATGGATCTGATATCCAGACTAGTGGGAATTCATGAGGTAAGTTACAACATCCAAAGCGGAGAATATTCAACACTTTATCTGACGTTTTCCGCTCGAATCACACAGGGCTGTATTTACTAATGGGTTTGGTTGTTGGTAATGCAATACCACTGCATATCAAGTGATTTGGGATTTTAGCTTACTTGACACTACTCGGTCTGTAGAGCTAACCGTTCAAATTTGACCCTTTGGCCAAATTCCAAACTTTTCATTTTTGCCACATCAACTGAAAATTCTTACGTTTTTTTATAGTTTCTGAGAACCCACAGTTCTCAGGTCATAGGGAATCACTTCCTAAACTGAAAATGACTGTGCTCTCTTCCTTTCAGCACATGATGAAATGTAGCCCTCTCCCTAGAAAGTACTGCCCTGAAATGCAATTATGGTATTTCTCTCCAGTGGAAAATTCTGATTTCGATTTAATCTGGTGGTCTACCCACGCCACATTTAACTCATAGTATTGTAATATAAATATATTATGTTGGTTGTAGATTATTAGATTATCATCATAGATGGTTTGGTCATCGAGGAAATGGAACCTTGGCTGAAAATCTGAATAAAGTTTGCAGAAACTGTTTTTTTTTTTTTTTGTTTTGTTTTTTTAAACCATAGATATCCCTCCGCTAGTAGACAGTAAATATGCCTTTCTTTTTTTCTCTACAGCTCTTCCTGTTCAACTTCTACCCTTTCATCCAGAGATTTCTGCAGCCGCATCAAAGAGGTGAAATTGGTATATTCAGCAACGATGAGTCTTCCCCTCTTGCGCTGAGAAAACCTCTGACCGTCTCTTCCTCTTTCTAGAAGTGACCAAGATTCTCCTTTGCGCTGCCCAGTCTTCCCACCAACTTGTTCCACCCGAGGTATATCTATGGTATTAAGTAAACAATCAAATCAATCAGAATCGAATGCCAGCCAAAGAACAGGTGTTTCCATGTGGCTGTTTTTAATGTCCTTTCATATTTCCAGGTCATCACACCAGTGATCATGACCATTGCCAACAACTTTGTGACCGACAGGAACTCTGGGGAGGGGATGACTGTTGGGTAGGTCGCAACCCGACCTAAGACACTCGCTTACAGGACTGTCATGACCATTACATTTGAGCTGACGATTAATTGTAATCCAATTACAAAGACAATTGAATTGCCACCATCAGAGTTTCCTTTCGAAAAAATTGCTGCCGGTCCACTTGTCCCGGAAGATTATTTGTATTTATTGAGCTTAAAAACAATTGATCGGCAGGCTATAAAAGGAGTAAATTCATGAAGGCATGTAGATTGATAATATTTTTATAATATTTTTTTTTATTGAATGTTTAAAATAAAACGCTGTTTAAAAATAAATAAATATTACGCATATTACTACTTGAAATCAAATAATTTCCGTTCGTGATCAATAAGTAACAAGTGCAGATGCTTTAATTAACATTTCACTAAAATAAAAATCTGATCAAATTAAAAACAAAATAAATATGGAAATAATGTCTAAATAAATAAAAAGTGAGCACAACCAGTCCACGAGGGAGGGGGCATGGCTTATTTCTATATCGACAAACTTGATTGGTTAGAGGTGGGTGGTCAGCTTTAGATCGTCCAAACGGATTGGCTTTCCGTTGCAATCCGGGGAATTTTTTTACCAAAATAATCGAGTCTTGTTTTATTTTGACACAGAGGGAAGAAATACAGCGATAATTGTCATTTTATCGGCCAGCACTAATTCAAATTGTGCTTAGAGGAAATTATTTTCACCGGACATTATGACTGGAGAGATTTCAATATTTTGGACTGTCTACCTATTGCAAGCCATTTATTGGCATTGAAGATTGTGATTAATAATGACAATTTGGGTAGACTGTTAACTTTCTACAACTCAATTGATGGAAAGTAACCTAGTTCACTTTCTATTTATTGCGACATTTCTAACATTGGTTTAAAAATTCCCCTTCAATTTCGTCGCAAACATACACTCGAGGAACCGATTTCCCAAAAAGATTGCAATCTGCTCCAATATCTGATCGGGGCGATGATGTAATAATTGTCACAGCGCTACTTGCTTTTAGAGATAATCATTGTTTCATCTGAGCAAGTGGCCGACGAGCTTTAAAACCGACTGTTTAAAGAAACATGTTTGGTGATTCATCTTGGACCTCATAAAGCGTCTTTTTCTCTGTAAAAATGTTGTGCGTGACCTGCAGGTTGAATGCCATCAAGGAGGTGGCGGCCCGCTGTCCCCTGGCCATCACCGAAGACCTGCTGCAGGACCTGGCCCAGTACAAGACGCACAAGGACAAGAGTCAGTTCCCAACAGTGATCTCTCTTTGGCAGCCGCCCATGCTGCTCGGTGGCCGAATTAATGTGTGTTTCCGCGGTTTTTGTTTCACGTTCGTCGCAGATGTGATGATGTCTGCCAGAGGACTGATCCAGCTGTTCAGGAATCTTGGTCCACGGATGCTGCACAAAAAAGACCGGGTGAGGCTGAAACACAGACTTTTCAATTAAAGGGAGAAAAAAAAAAAATGTAGTTGATAAGATCTAAATGCAGGTAAAATTGGTAAATTGAAGTCAAACTAAGTGTCACATGGACCTTCAATTCCTTAAATATCTGCGTGTTTGTTTTTTGTGGTGTATCCAGCTTGACCATTTAATCTTGTGCACATGGGTTTGATTGGGATATCAGTAGGGTGATACAAATATTTTCACATATACATTTTTTATTTTTATTTTTGCCACTTTTAATTAAATGAATTGAGCAATATTCTATTCTCAATAGGCTTTATGTTTGAGAAGAACAAATGTACTATATATTTAAAAAAATAAAATACGTGCTCTTACAGCTCGGAGCTTGTCTATTTATGTTCCTTTACCATAAACCACTTCTGGATCCCTCTTGTCCAGGGGAGGCCCACAGAGGCGTCTGCAGAGGCCAGGATTCGGGACTATGGAGAGCTGGAGGCCAAAGACTACATTCCTGGAGCCGAGGTCCTGGAGGTGGAGGAAGAAGCGAGAGAGGGAGAAGAAGGTGAAGGTGAGGAGCTGGGATGGATGAGAAGTGGATGGATGAAGTGGTGGGGGGTGGGGAGATGAGATTGACGTTATGCTGTCCTGCTTCAGATGGCTGGGAGAGTGCCAGTATCAGTGATGATGACGAAGATGGTGACTGGGTGGACGTCCACCACTCCTCTGATGAAGAAACGGGAGAAATGGTGAGACTGAAAAGTGCATGAGCGCCTTTTCCTACCACAGAGAGCCAGGAACTTAGATCCCGGTGCCAAGGAACTGAGGCCTTTTTCCAAAGGAGGATCTTAGTTTGGATATCGGCTCCTGATATTTCCTTGTCCCACCGCCCCCCCAAAAAAAGTTCCTGCTAGGGAGGTGGTACTTTTCAGGGGGAACAGGAGCCATTGGGATGGAGATTGTTGAACTGAACGATGTGATCTGCAAATGCATTAATATTATTGAAAATATTAAGTGTATGTACTTGAAGCGTTGTGTGTGTGTGTGGTTCGTGCTGTAGGTGGAGAAGCTCCAGAGCATTCCGGCGGAGGAAAGGAAGGCGAAGGCCGCGGTGGTCAGCGCCAGCAGGCTCCTCACGCAGGACGACTTCAAGAAGATCCGTCTGGTCCAGATGTCCAAAGAGGTCAGCGCTGCTCCAGGCAAGGGCCAGAAGAGGAAGAACGTGGACATTGACGAGGAAGCCGGCAGGTGGGCGAGCCGGGTGACCCTGGAGCTCTGAGCGTTGTTATGCATTTATTTCATATCTATTGTTGCCTTTGAATCTTCTGGCGGCATTACCAATCATATTAACCTCTTGATGCGGGTAAGCAATGTGTGTTGGTCCATAAATCCCGTCTCTCTTGTCTCTGTTTTTTCTTTTTGTTGGTTTTTTTGTTGTTTTGTTTTTTAGCGGGGAGATATTGAGTTTGAAAAATATTGAGAGACTGCACAAGAAACCAAAAGCAGACAAGGAAACGCGACTTGCAACAGCCCTGGTAAGAACCTGGGTTTGCAGAGGGACGGTATTTGCGTCTGTGTTACTGTATATTCGTGAACGTCTGATTTATCGCCCTCCCTACTGGCAAGTAAACCCTTCATTTTGCTCCTTATTTGTATATATTTGACAATTATTATTATTTTTTTTTAATTTCACTTCAAATTTTTGTTATATTTAATTTTATTATTTTTAGTTATACATTTTTTCAGACTTTCTTTTTTTAATGCTGATGGTCTGCAGCGAAACGCACCAAACCTCACCAGAATAAGTATATAATGATTAAGAGTATAATGTAAATGTACCTGGCGGGATAAAATGATTCTGATTGTGAGTGTTCGACCTCTGATCAATGGCGCGTATTGACTCCCACCAGGCCGGACGGTCGGACAGGAAGGAGTTTGTGAGGAAGCGGACAAAGCTCAACCCGTACGCCAGCACGAGCAATAAAGAAAAGAAGAGGCAGAAGAACTTCATGATGATGAGGCACAGTCAGAACGTCAGGACCAAGGGCAAGCGCTCCTTCAGAGAGAAGCAGGTACGCCATCGGATCCGTCAGTTCCCCAAATTTGCTTTGAAAGATATCATCGGTGGGAGGGCGTGGGGGTTGCGTCTTGTTCATATTTTGTGTCCTTGTGATTCCTCTCTTCGCCAGATCGCGCTGCGAGACTCGCTCCTGAAAAAGAAGAAGCAGTACAAGTGAGCAGCTGGCGACGGCGATGATGTTGTTGTATTTTAATCCTGCCCGTATCAATTTGCCTTCACGCCCCAAGGGTGAACCTGTGTAGAATTTTTGAACGTTCTATCATTGGCTCGGTTGCGGATGTTGGAATTGTCTTGAAATAAAAATAAAAACATTTTGATGATTCTCTTAGTCACGAGGGGTCCTTTCTTTTCCCACGTTGGGTGCGAGTTCTGAAGAACATGATCTTCTACAAAGTTGTTTTTCCACACGGCCTATAAGGTTTATAAATATATTCGTCAAATTTACATTAAAGGGTTAATATCTCCTCAGGGAATTTTTTTCATGACATGCTCATCAAATGACTAAATTGATTCCAAGCCAGGTTGAGGTTATTTTATTTATTCATATTTTCCGCTGATCAGCAGACGAGAATATCAGAAGAGCATAAAGGTTTACATGCCAACATCACCTGTCGAGGCTTGTTGTTCCTATTATTAAAACTTCTCCAGAGTAAAATAAATAATTATACTGAAGGAGGTAATCGGATTGGTCTCCGGGGGCAACGAGCATTCCACTTTTAACCACCCAGAAAGAGTGTGAAGTGCTAAAAGGGAGTGGGGGCAGAGGAATGTCCAGCGCTGGAGGAAGAAGGCGTGAAGGACAATGTGTTTACCTTAACATCTTTATTCCTAAATCATAAGTACGCCTGTTATGCGTGATGGCGACCAATACCACCGGAGTAACCGCCGTAGGGAATAGTTCTCTTTCTGATGTACCGGGGGCTTTGGGGGACGACCTCCACACGGTCATGAGCGTGTCGCTGGCCCTCATGCTGGCCCTGGTGGTCTTCTCCCTGGGCTGCACGGTGGAGGTGCCCAGGCTGTGCTGCCACCTGCGTCGGCCGTGGGGCATCCTGGTGGGCCTGCTCTGCCAGTTTGGCCTCATGCCCCTCGCGGCTTACCTGCTGGCGTCCGGGTTCGCTGTCGAGCCCGTCCAAGCGGTGGCCATCATCACCATGGGAAGCTGTCCAGGGGGAGTCATTTCCAACATCATCACATACTGGCTGGATGGAGACATGGACCTCAGGTATTTCAAGTTCAAGATTCAAGAGGTTATTTGTCACATGCATATACATAGGGTCATACATATATGCAGTGAAATGTCATGACACCCGGTGATTACGCACGATAAGCTCTATAAGCTCTAAAAACACTAAAATGTGCGTAGTCGACACAAGGTGCTCGCGCAGGCGGCCGCAAGGGGCGGCGACCATAATTGCGATTCTCGGTTCTACAATTATAATTGAATGAATTGTCTGTGTTTTATTAAATATACATTTAAATTCTCCTAAATTAAACTTACCACAACTTACCTCCAGTACTTACCTATTTATACATGTATATATGTATATGTATGAGTGTGTGTTTATATATATATATGGTTATGTGTATGTGTATATATATATATATATGTGTGTGTGAGACCATTTCTGTTTTCTATTTGTACATATTCGACAATTTTTTAGTTTTTTACTCCCTGCTCTCTCCCTTCCTTCGCAGCATCACCATGACGAGTTGTTCCACGGTGCTCGGCATGGGCATGATGCCGCTCTGCGTCTACATCTACGCTCACGTCTGGGTGGAAGCGGGACGCATCCAGATACCTTATTTAAATATCGGTACGGAAGCTGAGTCGTGCTTCGGGGCAACAATTTTTTATTCTTCGATTTGTAGCGGATCATAAATAATCAGCCATTTTATCGACAAATAACAAAATGGGGGCGGTGGCGCGGACGCAGTGTGCCATTGCCATTGTCTGTGTTTTAACATAATTTCCCGAATGTGTGACTGATGTGTTCTGTATCGAAGGCATCGCTCTCATCGCCTTGGTTATTCCCGTCGCCTGCGGTGTGGCCGTCAACTACAAATGGCCCAAAGCCGCGAAATGCATTCTGAGGGTATTGACCTTTCTAGTGCACGTGACCCATTACAGTGATGCAGAGATGAGGTGCTGTGAGAGCGCTTCCATCTTGTTCGTTTGTTTGTTTGTTTGTTTGTTTGTTTGTTTGTTCGTTTCCCCAGGCGGGCTCCGCGGTGGGGGGTCTCATGCTGCTGCTGGTGGGTCTGGCCAGTGCTCTGCTGTACGGAGGCTCCTGGCAAACGGATTCTTCCCTCGTCATCATCGGCTTCATCTTTCCCCTCGTGGGCTACGGCGCCGGCTTCCTCATCGCCGTCATCCTCAGGCAGCCCTGGCAAAGGTGAAGGGGGTCGGATTGTTAATCCACGTTTTTCCTTGCAGGGCAGAGAGCATCTTTATTCCTGTGATTTTTATTTATTTTATTTTTTTCGCACGTAAATAACTTTGATATTTCATCCGATTTGCTACAGATGCCGAACGATCGCCATGGAGACGGGAGCCCAAAACGTTCAGATCTGCTCCACCATGCTGCAGCTCTCCTTCCCGCCGGCGCAGCTGAGCGCCGTGTTCGCGTTCCCCCTCATCTACGGATCCTTCCAGCTGCTCAACGCTCTCCTGTTGGTCGCGGGTGAGAGAGGAAGAAAAAAAAACGATGATAATCTGTCGTTGGAAACGATGTCTAATGTGTCTGGCATCACGTTCAAAAAGAAACGTCTTACATATTCTCATGTACTTCATTCAGTTATTAACCATCTCATTTCTGTTTGTCCCAGCCTATCAGATTTACAAGCACGTCCACCTCTGGAGGTCGGCCGATGTGTCGGCGCGTCAACCGCGGATCGCGGCCAACGTCCAGGCTGCGCCAAGCCAACATGGCTCTGGAATAGAAGAACTCTGTTTCTCCAAAGTCCAGTAGCCATTTTGGGCGTCTTTTAAGCTGTTCTTCAGCACATAGAGGTGCACAATGCTGTCTAGGGATCGGCTGAGGGTGAAAGCTTTTTTGTCAATAGCATCTTCAATGTTGTTTAATAACTTTAAATCAAATTTTCAGAAACATGCATAAATGTGAGTTATACTGTATATATGTACTGTGTATATATAGATATTCTATAGATTCAAGAGGTTTTATTCGTCACATACATATACATACTTTCATACATATATGCAGTGAAATGTCAATGTACTATACATATATACACTGTGTATATATATACTGTATACAATATGTATATACACTGTATATATGTATAGTATATGTATATATACTGTAGTATATATACATATACTATACATGTATAGTAGTAGTATATAGTAGTATATATACATATACTATATGTAGTATATATACATATACTATACATACTGTATATACACTGTATATACATACTGTATACAATTTATATACAGTGTATGTAAAGTATATGTATATATATACTGTATACAGTATGTATATATAGATATACTATTCATATATACACTGTATATACATACTGTATACAATATATATATACATATACTATACATATAAACACTGTGTATACATACTGTATACAGTATATATATACTATATATGCACATATATAATGTGTGTGTGTATATATACTGTATACCGAATATTTATATAGATATATGCATGTACAGTATATCTACATATATCTATGTATGATTCCTCCTGGACAGCTATCTATATACATTTAATGTGTTCTGTCTATTACTATACACATACTTTTCTTACTATCTTATTTGTACAGTAGTATCCATGGTATACATTAGGTCACAAATTGTAATTCGCCACTGAAAATATACTATATATTTAAATTAATTTCTGTAATTATAAAAACAAACTGAAAAATAAAAATTGATTGAAAATATTTATTTGTGAATGAGTCGATGGCACATTGTTTGGGCTTGAATTATAAAAACACATGAATAACATCCAATCAGCTCATATTGACTCAAATACTCCGCGTCCTCCAGTCACTACGAGCTCACCCCCCTCTACTACCGTTTGTTGATATCGAGGGAAGCCTTGGATGCGACAAACCTCCGAAAGGTCAACGGTGCAGAGGCCGCCCCCCCCAGACCTCACAGAGGTGGGCGTGCCCGCTCCGTCCCTGCACCGGGCTTTCCGACGGGTCCGGACACCAAACATGGACAAAAAGCCACCGGACCAAATAATGAAATTGAGGCGCGTCCTCGTTTCCTCCTGTGTGTTGCGGTCTTAGTGTCAGGGAATGTCTCCAGAGGCCCCAGGGCTAACGCTCTCTGACGAGGGTGAGTACCACACGCTCCTCTCTCTCCAGTGTCTTCTCTGCTGTTTTAATGTACATTTATCTATTTTAACGTGTGCTCTTCGATTCAAAAACAAAACGCAAATACAACGTTGATAAACTTTTTTTTTTTTTAATAGCTGGAAATGAATGTGCTGTTAATGTGTAATTTGGACAGATTTTATTGGACAATATACTGAACTGAATTGTGGTCATAATATGACAATTGCAGGCCGACTTCTGGTTTAACGGCCTACGCTGCACATTTCTGTCCAGTTTATTGCCTTATTGCCGTTTTTTTTACGATAACTGCTCATTAACTGCAGAACTCGTACAACAGGAATGAAATGAAGGCCGGGTTCACTGCAGGTTGAGAATATTATATATAAATACATGTTCTTAAAATCCACGACATGACCTTTCCAGTCAACGTTTTGTTACGCTTGAATTCATCTCTCCGTAAAGGATGCCTTCCGTTTGTTACGTAAACCCTTTTACGAATAAACGTGGCATCATTTGTATGTGATTAAATGTATTGAACCTTTTTTTTTTTTCTTTTCTTTTTTTTTTTTATCACTTACAGCTTTTCAAAGGCTTACGCACGTTTGCAAAGGGTCGATTCGCTTGTGGATCGCTTTGCTCTTTTTTAAATTTATTTTGTGACACGGTTCTCGTGGGGAGATCCGTGTCACAATTCGGGGCCGGGGGTGGGCTGGAGTGGATACACGGACTGGATCCTGGACTGGAGTTGAGCTCCCACCATGCCAGAGGATCCTGGGACGTATGTGTAAAATTATACATATGCAATATTATCCTGCTTATTGCACGGCTACCTATGAAATGATAAAATGTTATCTTGAGACGGAGTATTGATTTGAAATTAGTTTACAATAACCAGTAAGCCTGCCACACATTGATGAAATGTTCTGGCTCTTTTTTTAAGATCCGATTCTCGATGAGTCCTGGTTCGTTTCGTCCGTCCGGTTGATGAGCACTCGGTGAGCGAGGGAGGACTTCCTGAACCATGAACTAGAGTCGATGAAGGGTCGATCGGCTCTGAGTTGTGAATGGAATTCTCACGGTTATCATTTAATTCTGTCAAAATTACTTGTTCCGGTGGAACGCAAAGAGTCAACCAGCCTCAATGCCTGTACCCTTTTTTTCCTGCCTTTGACTTTAATTGAATCCTCAATGATTGTTTTCAGTTTTCGAGTCAGACTCACTCCCTCGCTCAGATTGTCTGACCTACAAAAAACAAATCTAACATATTTACTGGTATTAATATGAACTTGATTTTTTTGTGACTACAAGTCATCGTCTTGTCCTTCAATAATAAAGTTATGGTGCTTACCACTACCCGGTGGTAAGCGTCGGGTGGTGGGAGCTGGGGGCTTCCAACCGCTCCGCATCCCAGAACAACACCTCCCAGTGGGGGATCCCCCTCGAGGGGTTCTGCTGCTGCCCCGGCTTGTTCGTCGTGGTAATACGGCTCCGCCCTCGTCCCCGTCAAAAGCCTGGACACCGGAGATGGTAAACTGATCGTAAAAAAAAAAGAAATCACAATCGCACGGTTATTTTCATATATTTCTATGTCCGGCTGAATAAGGCATCGCTCATCAAAACGAACCCTCTGTCTCCAGTATCCCTAAGCGGTAAAGGTGTGAAGGTGTGGCGCTCCCCCGCAGGAATGTTCTTCCAGTTTGTGTGTTGCACAGCGCCTTGGCTCTGGATCTGATCCGGGGATGCCCCGACATCTGGGCCTCGAGCCTGGCGGGAGGCCTCCTCCTTGCCTTGGGTACCGAACACATGAGTGTCAGCATGGTCGTGTTGTGTTTAAAAGGTCACTATAATTCAATCTTTTGATTTCTTTGAACAGGGAATTTCACCTCCGTTCCAATCACTGAAGCTATCGGTCTCGGGATGGGATTCCTCATCCGGTCCATTTCCTCTCTGCCGTTGGCCTGGGCCAGCGCCAGGTGTGCAACCATACTGTGTTGTTTTGCGCCGAGAGGAACTTGCTGACACATTGAGCTTCTGCTCACACTAGATTTGGCTTGTTTGGACTCGATGAGCAAGAAGCGCCAAGTCCGACGCTCAATTACATTGTAACCGCACTCACAGCAATGAGGTTATGTATTAAGACATTTCCTTCCTTTATAAATTTGTAGAGTATTCCGATAATTTTAGATGAAGCCTTGGAAATTGTGTGAAAGTGTCATCAAATAAAGTTGCACTGATTTTTTATTTTATTTTTCCTCTTATTTCTGTAGTGCTTTGATGTTATTCTCCCTAAAGACAGAGGATGAGGAAGTAATAAAACAAGAGGAGATGGAGGAGCAGAGGAAGCGGCTTCTTGAGAGGCACAGCGAGGCCTCACATGTGGTGGGATTTATTTCAATATTCTTTCCATATTTGGTTGATCTATAACAAGGCTCCAACTGTGCCCTGGTCTCATATTATCCATTATTTTTAACGATTTGGTGCTTATCATATTATTATACATTAACAACAGCAGTTTCACAGGTTCAGGTTCAGGTTCTGCGGTACAATAATAACAACAACAACATAATAATACATGACCGTACTATCTCTCTTCAGCGGGATCACCCCATCCATGACAGCATGGAGCGTGATCAGATGTTCACACAATTTAGCAAAGCCCGACAATGGCAGCACGCGTTAAAACTGCATTATGGGACTTGACAAAAGTCGATGCCTCCCACTGATGCGTGCTCCGGAAAGTGAAATTTGAATGCCTTTCACTACATTGACGATGCCCATGATGCATAACTGTGCACCACTCTTGGTGGAAGGGGCTGCTCACTTGCACTTCTTGCAGGACTGTTCTATGGATGCACGTACACCACCATCTTATACATAAACAACTCCTGGAAGAAGGACACTTCCTTTTTAAGGAGCAAGCAGTTTGATAAGGCCCGCACTTGGATTCCAGCAAGTCATAAATACAGTCAGTATGTGTACGCCATCGAGCCATTTGCGTTAGAATATCTTTGGCGGGAAAGGTGTGATAATTGACCCATTGTAATATTCTGCTTTGTGCATTCTCCTTAGATTTCGACTTACTTTTTTACCTCACATGAGTGGAATAAATGCACTCACCTCATTGGCATTCTGTGGATATTGCATTTGGATGAAAAATGTGCCTGTGTTGCCATCCAAATGTGTAGTTCCAGGTGAGTTACTTATTATTATACTATTCTTATTCTTATTCTTATTCTTATTATTATTATATACTGTTATTGAAATAAGGGAAAAAAAATCTGAGTAGTTATTTTAGTGTTCCTGCACCAAACATTTGACATTGGACCAAATATTATTTATTTACATTTACCGAGAGATTTGGATTGCATTTTGCTCACCGATGTGAAAGTTCAATAAAAGATGCCGTTGTCCCAATATCCAAACAGCTTCACGTCATTATAAAGCCGCACCGGTTGCAGCTTTCTGCGCCGCATCCGTCCACTTTGCATCCCAGTGACCCTTCATCATGGACGCTGATCACACACACACACACACCACTGAACGTTTTTATCAACTTTCCTCGTCCTGCTGTGTGAATCATATCATTGCTTCAAACTGAATAATGGCCCACGAAATAGAAGCTGCTCATTTGGTAAACGTAAATATATTTGGAAATCTTTAATATTCTGAGTACAACTTGCTCTTCGACCGATTCAAAAATATTGACTCATGAACCTTAGTTGAGGAACTCTTCTAAATAAATATGTTTTAATTGGATGTATTGTGGTTTCTCTGATTTGGACAGTAGGTTACTTCAGAGAGGTCAAGGTGGCTCAAACGCAATCTATTATTTTTATATTTCACTCTTTATTTATTTTTTATTTTTTTAAATCACATTATCTTTCGTTGTCTGAATATTTTGTGGATGCTTTCTTTGTCGTTGGATTTTCGGAGGGCGCCAAGAATTTGCTGATCCTCGCTGCTGAGCTACGATGTTTAATCCCATGTTTGAGTCATTTCTGATGAGCCTGTCGGGACTGTCGGAACAAGTTGTCCCGAGAGCAATGACGATTTTAAAGTTCGAAAATAAATACATAAACAAACAAATAAATAAAAGTTTTGAACGTTTGTCTACAATCACCAAGAAATTGTACCAATCCATAAGTTGTAATAATTCAAATAATTTAATATCGGGCCGTTAAAAAAAGAAAACCCCATTATTTAAAACACAAGTAGTTCCTCCTGACAAATATTTTGTTTCCATCAACTGATCCTATTTAAAAAAATATAATAATAATAATAATAAAAAAAAGCAGCGTCCTATCTGTAAATACTCGAGCGGTTCATTCAATCCTTGACTTTTTTTCAAATTCTATTTAATCATAATGGAAATACATTGGACGGCTGTTAAAAAAATATATATATACATATATGTTTGTATAATGTTTATATATACACACATTTATATGTGTGCGTAACTTTGTAAACATACTAGCGGGTTTGCGCCTTAAATTGGCCAGGGTGCTAATATCTGAACTACAACACCCACAAGCCTTGCGAAATAACAGCAGGCGTAGCACCGCCGCCGCTGCCGTCTGCCCCGGTCCATATGAATGAATTTCAGACCTTATATCCCCCGCTGCGACATGAGGTAATTCCGCCAACGGCGCCCTGTCTGTCCGAGTGCTCCCATCCCGCTGGAAATAGCTTTTCCAGGGCATTTGCGTGTGTTCTTTTCTTTTCTTTTCTTTTCTCTCTCTCTGTGTGGAAGTCCTTGTGGGAAGTACATGCTAACGATAGCTTTAGCGCAGGAAGCTAACGCTGCCAGCTGGCTGCTGCTGGAAGCGCAGACCTCAACATTCGAAACCTTTTTAAAGCTCATTTTCAAATGACAGTGCCCGAGACGGACGCTTGTGTGTTGTACACAGCAGTCGTTCAAAGGCCGGGCCCCAGGGTGGTGGTTGACTCGGCTGTTGCTCGTGGTGTTTCCACTGATGCTCCCCACCCAATTTCAGACTCTCTACATCTAGTTTCATATCGATTATAAAATGTTAGATGACATACTAGTGCTTTATTCATCCCCCTGAACATCTGTTTCGCGGAAATGACTTGCCATACATGTAAATGGAGCATGTATACATGGGAGACAATGCTCATTGCGTTTTCTCCATGGACCCTTTCCCAAAAGTCACAATTCTACCTGCAAATACTTGTAAACAAAATCAGCTCTAAGGGTCACAGACGTTGTTTCTTCAAATGCTGCTGTAAATGACAAGCCGACGTGGTGCGACAAAGATGTCGCGTACTAAGGGATATGAGTGTTAAAAAATGAGAACTGGTAAGTGCACCGACACCTCACTGAAGCAGCAGTTAAAACGAAGAGCCGCAGCAAGGCGTGGGCTTTTCTTTTGGCAGCCTGCATGTTACCTGATTTAACCAGTGCTGATTGTTGGATTCACCGATCAATTTAGGCGGACACCATTCACCCTCATCTAATAACATGGGCTTGACAGTAGTTCCTTTACCAAAGATTGGTAGTGGGGATTAAAATAATGCAAAATACAATTTAATTTCAAAAGTGACCGTGCTTGGCTAGTGTTTTGCACACTAAATGTGGTTGTTTCGGATATCTAAAAGTCTAAAAGTGGCTTTGTGCATCCCAACACGCAGAATTACACTCAACACACAAAACACCGCATGTCCCTCAGAGACATCAACATTTTAAACCTTTAGGACTAAAATAAAGCGGACACGATCCAGACCCGTTGCTCTGGAGCTGCAAGCAAACTCCATGTGTGAATACAAACGCAGAATATGTTCTGGCTGACTCGGGGATGAGTAAAGACTGTCAGCCTTAAAATTCCTGCAGTGTTCTATGCACGGTGAGTGTAAATAAAAAGATTTTTCTTGATATACAAAAGGAATTCTTCAAATAATTTTTTTTAATGACTTTTGCGATGTGTTTATCACACATGTTCATATCACGATGATGATGAAATTACAATTTGAGGGCATATTTTTCAATCGACAGCTCAGGCATTTTTAAGTAGCATTGAAATCTATACTGCCGAAATGACCATTAGACTGATGTCTGCACCACGCATCTCGCACAATGAGAATGCCCCCCCCAGCCGTAACCTGCTCATATATAGCAAATTGGATAATGATGTCGCAAAGCGCCCCTCTCCACAAACTCGTCTCGCTCCGCTACCCGACCTGAAGTTGTAGAATCTCTGCTACTTCCGGTAATATATATATATTTTTTTCACTAATTCATGCTCCAAATGTAGATCGATAAACTTCCCGGTTCTAACGAGACCTCAACCATGTCCGTGAGTTCAGCGGCCGTCGCGTTCCCATACGCTCTTAGCCCGAAAGATGCCACGAAAAACAATAAAAATCCGAGCAAATACAATAAGTTCCCTGTTGTTTTCAATTATTCATTGGGCTGGTTAAGCTGATCATTTCTTTCATTACCTCAATATTGTGGTCTCAAAAGCCACCAGGATTGCTCTCCAAAATCTGGGGACTAATTCTGTCATTGTGTTTTATATAAAATAAAAGCTAAACCATTTAGACGAGTAATTAAACATGAGTATGACAACAATAGTATGTTGCAGTGCCTGTGTGCCCAATCTCTGTAATGTGCTGTGCTGCTGACTTGGTGGAATTCCTCAGTCTATGGTTGGCGAGCAGTGACACACAGCCACACATTGGCAAGTTGTTTCTCGCCATTTGCCTGCGTTTGCCTGAATTTCAGTAAATTTTACTGTAGCTTTTGACTTCTCTCAGTTGAGTGCACAGCAGTGCCTTTATCATGTATACCCACTCACCTTTATTATTATTATTATTATTATTATTATTATTATAGAGATTATCTCAACAACAGTTTTGTTAAAATTAAAGGGTTGTGTCATTATCTTAAACGATTCTGATGGAAGTGCATCGTATGAGATGCTTTCATCTTGCATCCCAAAATGGCTTCTAAAGGTAAAGATGAGTCCTTAAGCTGATAAATTGGCAAGGGCAACGCAATGAAAGAGCTTTTGAACACCAGCGTGTATGTGATGGGGTCTGACTGGACTCACGATGAGGGGGTGAGACACAGTGTCTATTTAGGCGCAGCCGAGAGGCATCGTCTTAGGCTCGGGTGGAGCTTTTGGCCTCTAGCGCCGTCTCGCCGCGTGGTCCCCAGCTCTCCAGAAGAGACGTTTCAACGGCAAGAGAGACTCCGTCCGACTGGCGCGTAGGTAGAATGGATCTTTTTTGGGTTTTCGCATTCGTTTAGCAGTGGGCGACAGTGGCTGGAGAGAGAGAGCCTGACCTAATTTCTCTGACATTCAGTGCTGAGAGAGGGAGAGGGAAAAGGGAAGTGACACTCGGGGGTGGAATACCGGCCAAAATCGTTCAACTGTGAAGCCGTATCCCCCTTCTGAAGTCACCAATTCCCCTGTGAAAGAGTTGAGCTCGTCGTCGGCACAGATCTCCGCGCATTGACTGTTCAAGTGCCTTTCGCAAGAGGATGACGGTAAAGAATGTGCACGCTGTATTCCATCAGTAGTGTTACATTCCTCTATCACCGTCTCCTCTTTTCCAGGCCTCTGTTCATGTAGACAATTATGGCACCAGGGGACGTGGTGCCAGAGCATGTCAAGCAGCTGAAGTCCAAGGAGAAGCGTAGCGGGACCCGGGCCTCAAAGGGAGATTGTGAGCCCGATGGCTCGTTCATCTTCGAGGCCCACGAGGCGTGGAAGGACTTTCACAACTCCCTCCGGCACTTCTACGAAGTAGGGGAGCTCTGTGATGTCACATTAAAGGTAAGCCACGCGGAAATAGATTTTGTTGAATTCAATTTCTGGGCGGTTATTTGAGGTCAGGGGCTTGGAGTTAAATTGTTTTCCTCAATGAATGTGTTACTTTTACCAAGCATTTATGTAAACATACATGTTTCGTATTGCATGTCTAATATCCATCTCTCTAGTCAATCAGTTGAACACCATAGTGTCGTAAAAAATGATGTTCGTCCTCTTCCTTTTAAGTGTGAACGTTCAGACATTACTTTGTTGCGCTTTGATGTTATGAAAGGGCTTCGTTGAAAATGTTTAAAGTAGTGCTTATCTTGATGGTATGGTAATGGCGGTGAATGTGAGTTAGAGAGAGATGCAGACATTTTGGGTAGTATAGTGATCTTAATTATATTTACATGACCAGTCACTGATATGGGTGTTGTGATCCATCTTTTCAAGTTCTTCTGCCGTTGTCCATACTAGAGGAAACGTCATTTTCATGGAGTACTTTATGGATTTAAGGGTTAATTTTGACACAATAGGTAAAAACTTTTCTTCATGGTCAAATATAATGTGTTGTTATAGTGAGTTGTGGAAGATAAAATAGTTTGGATAGTGATTGCTTTTAAAAATGTTGTCTTTTAGATTTTCTTTTAATAGTGAAACAGACTTTTTTTTTTTAAACCTCTAATTAACA